>NC_045545.1:10756201-10789181 GCF_009769535.1 Thamnophis elegans | reverse complement strand
TATAGTTGCTGCTCTGTAATTCTAGTGCAATGGAGAAAATCTCTTTCCCTTGTCAATCTGTAGGGGAAGGGATGGCAGAATTTGGGGTCGGAGTTAAAAGAGGGATCAGCCTAGAATCTCTAGGTAGCCACAACCAAACCAAGTACAACTGCTCTTGACTGCTCTTGATCCTCACCTAATTCCAAGCAAGTGCTAACTGTTAGTGGAGAAGATTCCTGTGCATTAGCATGGGTAGTAATAAATCAGTTTAATTAGACTTTCGGGTGTGGACCTGATCTTTCATGCTTGACAGAATCCCAAACAACAACTGGAAAAAAAGAGGTTGAAAGGAGAGCGACAACTGGATTGAATTTTCCAACAGTAGTTTTGTCAGGCCTGCAATTATATTCCTTTTAGAATTTTGGCCTGCCACACTTTCTCTTATTTCATTATGTTGTTTCATTAGTATAGTTGATGGGAGGGGGGAATAGACAGGAGTAGGATTGTGGAATGTATTGTTTTCCTTCTTTTCTAGAAGACCAAGGTCGTCTTTTGTCTCTGCACTTTTACACCTGACCCGAAGCAGCTGGGTGTGGATGCCAGTGTGGAAGAAGAAGATTGGACCATGTGATGGATTGTGGGTGTGGGGAAAAGATCATGAACTTTTAACTGGGTGGAATTGTGATGTCATTTCCAGTATTGGGATTAACACAGATGTGCTAAGATGTCTGCTTTATTAAATTGGAACTTTAAGGATCGTTTTGTCTTGGACTCTGATTTAATTCTACATGATACTTGGAACGCTGACAAGTTTATTTAAAGGGATTACCCATGTAAGGTAACACCTTCTATCCAAGGCCAAAGCTTTTCCACTTGCCTATCCTCTAAAGACTATGCAACTTCTAGTCCACTACCGTATTTTTCCCTGTATAAGAGTCTACTTTTTCTGTAAAGATATTTACTTGAAAATGGAGGGGCATCTTATGCACAGGAGGCCAAGAGGAGAAGGCATGGCCCATCCCCGTCCTCCAGCTCTGTAGCACAAGCCTCTACTTTATATGCAGCTCTATTATTCCTCTCTATTGTAATTGTTTCCTGTATCACATCGCCATTCTGGGTTTCATCTCTATCGTTCCTGTGATGCATTTCCTGCTCTTGTATTACTCACCCTCTAATAAGATGGCTTCTGCACAGTAACAGTTTGTAGTGTGCTTATTTACTCTGCATCAAACATGGGGGTGTCCTATAAAAGGAGGCATCTTACAGATGGAAAAAAATACAGTATTTTTTCACTGCAAATATTAGAGTCATAGACTGGTATTGGGCTGTATCTAGGATGATGGCCAGTGGTGGGATTCAGCCAGTTCGCACCTATTCGGGAGAAATTGTTAATTTCTAAGCAGTTCGGAAAACCGGTTGTTGGAAGAAATCTTATTTTGTTTTTTCCACTTTACAGGGCTCATTCTGTAAGGAAGGCAGGAAGGAAATATTCTTTTTTTTTATTAAAAGTTTTTTAAAAGTTTTACAAATATATACCTCCCCACCCGAACCGCGCTCCCCCCTCAACCTCCCCCCCACCTCCCAGAGCAAATATAGGGTATAAACATTAACAACCATATTCTAAAATAAACTGACAGACTTAGTTAGTTTATTAACTAACTCCCCTTTGTACTTTAACTCCCCTTTTATAAAGCTAACTTTAAACAAGTTGTATCATTCCTTGCTCATTCACTCATAAGCCATCTGGAGTTTCTTAGTCCCATATTTATTCTGAATATAATCAATCCATCTTCTCCATTCCAGCTTGTATTTCTCATCTGAATGGTCTTAGGAAGGAAACATTCTGGTGTTGTTTTTAGCCTAATCTTTATTGCCCTGATACAGAAACTGCCTCTCCATTAACCCTTATTACATTGTAACAGATAAGGCAAAGGGTCCATCAATATCAGTGACATTGAGTTGGCCACACCCACTGAGTCACATGACTACCAAGCCCCACCTACCCAGCTGGTCATTAGAGCAGAGAACCGGTTGTTAAATTATTTGAATCCCACCACTGATGATAGCATATGGTCCTAAGGACTTGGAATGCAAGTCTCTGGCATGAAGTGAAAGCTCAGGAAATCCCCATATTCCAACATCAGGGGCACAAAGGACAGTCTTCCCCTACCGATCCGTGGCAGATGAATGTGTTCATTTAATGACTGTTCAAAGTTACAATGGCACTGAAAAAAAGTGACTTATGACCAGTTTTAACACAACCATTGCTGCATCCCCATGGTCATGTAATAAAAATTCAGAAGCTTGGCAACTGATTTATATTTATGATGGTGGTTATGTCCCGGGGACATGTGATTGTCTTTTGCAACCTTCTGACGAGTAAAATCAATGGAGTAGCCAGATTCCCTCAACAACCAGGTTACTAACTTATCAGCTGCAGTGATTCACTCAACAACTGTGGCAAGAAAAGTTGTAAAATGGGGCAAAACTCACTTAACCAATGTCTCACTTAGTGACAAAAATTTGGGCTCAATTGGGGTCATAAGTCAAGGACTACTTGTACTGCCCCAAAATTGGTAGATTTAGGTAAAGGTAAAGGTACCCCTCGTACATATGTACTAGTTGTTCCTGACTCTAGGGGGCAAAGCCGAAGAGCCAGCACTGCCCGAAGATGTCTCCGTGGTCATGTGGCCAGCATGACTAAATGCCGAAGGTGCACAGAACATCGTTATGTTCCCACCAAAGGTGGTCCCTATTTTTCTACTTGTATTTTTACATGCTTTCGAACTGCTAGGTTGGCAGAAACTGGGACAAGTAACGGGAGCTCACTCCATTACGCGGCACAAGGGATTTGAACTGCCAACCTTTCTGATCGACAAGCTCAGTGTCTTAGCCACTGAGCCACCATGTCCTTTGGTAGATTTAACCCTCTGTTAAAAACTTGACTTGGTTTTGCACAAATTTTTACATGGCAGTCCCTCATCCACCCCACCTCTCCAGGAATCAATTGAATATACCAACAACAATAGGTTTAGTGAGGCAAACTGGATTGCAACTATATTGGGACAAAGTGAAAAACTTACTTTAACACCAGTGAAACATAATAAAAGAATGAGTGGTTATCAGATGAAGGCAGCATCATGAGGACACAGCAGGAAAAGAAAAGTTACTGGGGCATGTTTATGTCACAATTAAGTGCAAGTGAGAAAAGGTTCAATTAAATGTCAACTTTATCTGGCCACCAGAGTTCCAAAAAAGGGTGAAAGCAATTAACACTTTGCACATATATTTCTGCTAAAGCAGCTGGCTTTGGTGGTTGACCCACAATGGATTGGAAGAACATTGAAAACATGACTTGTCTCCATTGTCTCTATGTGCCCATTTTGTCAAGCATTCAAGCATTGCCAGAAGTGTTCCATGTTTCTCCATTATCATGATGGGATTACTCACTACCAACCTCCTTTCTTCAGTAAATAAAAAAAGAATGATGAAGGACAATTTGTGAGATTCAATTTTGAATAGCATCCATGATGTGGCATTTTTGTAAGTTATATAGTTATATATAGTTATAGTTATCGTTATCGTTATGGTTACGGTTACAGTTACAGTTATAGTTATGTGTAGATGATAGACAGACAGACAGACAGACAGACAGACAGACAGACAGACAGAGTGGTGGGATTCAGCCAGTTCGCGCCACTCCAGGAGAACCGGTTGTTAACTTTCTGAGCAATTTGCTGAATTGGTTTTAGGAAGAAATCACTAGGACAGAGAACCAATTGTTAAATTATTTGAATCCCACCATTGGTTAGAGAGAGAGAGCAACAGAGACAGAGACAGACAGACAGATACACAAAGAGAGAGAGAGAGGTAGGTAGGTAGGTAGGTAGGTAGGTAGGTGGACAGATAGACAAACAGAGAGAGAGAGAGAGAGAGAGAGAGAGAGACCAATCGATAGATCAAGAGAGACACAGAGAGACACAGAGAGAGAGAGAGCCAAAGAGAGAGATATACTGGTATTGATACATGCAGGGATATGCAGTCAGGTGTGGCAGGGGAGGCAGAACCTCACCACTATCATCATGAAAAGAAAAAAAAATGTAAATAGAAAAAGGCAAGAGCTGAGGTCAGGCTGAGCTAGTTGCTGCCAGAGTCATTATGGATGACTCTGCTTAACTGTTTAAAAAAGCCTCTAAAAAGCGCCCTCTACAGGAGGAGGCAGGAGAATGACATGCCTCATCTAGTCTGACTTTAGGCGTTTTATGATCACTCGAGCAGAGTTAAGGAAGGGTTAAAAGCCTAAAAATTCCTGATGTAGATGAGGCACATTGTTCTCCTGTCTCTTCCTGTAGAGGGTGCTTTTTAAGAGGCTTTTTTAAACAGTTAAGCAGAGTCATCCACAGTGACTCTGACAGCAACTAGCTCAGCCTGACCTAGCTCTTGCCTTTTTCCTTTTACATTTTTTTTTAATTTTCATGATGGCAGGCAAGAGCAGAGTTGAAATCCTATCTGAAACAGCTGGAAAAGGTACGTGTGGGTCGGAGGGAGCAGGAGGAATTCAAACTTCATCCTCAAATGTAGATCCCTCCCCAAGTGTAGTTTGATTGCAGGCAGAGCCACGTTGCCTTTTCAAACACACACAAACACCTGGATAAAACTATATAAGCCCAGCTTCACTGATTACAAGTTTGAAAAGGCAATGTGGCTCCGCCTGCAATCAAAGGCTCAGATCGGCTCCAATCCAACTTCTGTGTTTGTGTTTGTTTGAGAGAGAGTGAGTTAGAGAGGGACGGGAGTATGAGAGATAGTCCAATCCAACTTCTCTGTGTGTGTGTCTGTTTGAGAGAGGGGGAGGGAGGGAGAGAGGGAGGAAGGAGGGGGAGGGAGAAGAAAAAGAATGAAGGAAACTTGTTCGCAAAGGAGAAAAACAAATGCTGTTGCTTTACATCGGAACTGAGCTTGCCTGGCTGTGGAATTCTGGGAGTTGAAATCCACAAGTCTAAAAAAATTTGAAACCCCTGTGTCAGTGCCTCACCAGCCATAAACCTCACCACACATCACTGAATAAATGTGTGTATATATGTACCTGTGTATGCATTACATGTTTTGTATTTAGGTTATGCCCAAATATAATTTAATAGTCTTAAAAATAAAACTTTCTTTACACTACAGGTTAATTTAGGAAAATCCAACAGTTTAAAATCAAATTTCTTTATTGGTTAGAAAGTAAACACCATTAAATACAATGGGGCTCACTTTTGAGTAAACATAAATGGGAGTAGCTTTCTGCTTTGGTCCAGATAATCTTCTGGGTATGAGATTTTATAGGTCATTCTAAGGCATTGTATTTATTTTATTTGCCATGAAGACCATGAAAAAAATTATAGAACATCAAATGCCTGTAAGAAGGAAGGGGAAAGAAACTGCTTCCTAATTATATTGCTTTGGCAATTGTTCTACTTACCTGAACTCTTGCTGGCTTCAAATCTAATCTGTTTGTATTTCATTCGTCATAAACCACCAACCTCTAATGCGTTTCCCTTCTCATAATATCCCACAAGATCCAGGCTCTTCTCTCTGTCTAGGCTGCCAGGATTCTTACGCAGGTTCTTATCTAACATTTCTCAGCTACTGTAATCTCCACTTCTCGGTTTTGACTACTTCAATCTTGTCACAGCAATCCCATTCTCCTGCAAATATTTGCTTCCTTATCCATCACAATGATTGCAAGATTTGTCTGCCTGAGGTCTTCTGGCGGCCAGCCAGCCTTGAAAAGGAGGTCACCGGGGAATGCCAGCAGAGACGGGATGGATCTGAAGCCCAACTGAAGCTCATTCCTTACACAGCGTGCAGTGTTGCTATGTTCTTCCATGAGGCTTTCATACATTCTAATACACATAATACACATTAGTTAATTTCAAATGATTTGATTACACTGACGGAGCAGACAGATCTTTGCATATTCATTCACTGCTAAAAAATCTTTAATTCCACACACACACCCAACACACACACACGTTCCTAGCAAAAGTTCCCCACTGATGAACCAGTGGAAGCAACTCTGCTGGACTTTCCTTTAGTTGGCATCACTGAAATACTCAAATCTTTGTCGAAACTGGTTTTTTCCTTGCCTGAAGTCATGGGCACTGTTGGGAACTCGCTGAAACATTTATTGTGCTACAGGAGCCAGAACCAATTACTGGAGATGCTTCATCTTGTTAATCATGTTACTGCCTTCTCTGTCATTTCTGAAAAAAAGTGGAGGGAAGCCAGACCAATAACTCCCATGTCTTATCCTTAGGGTATATAACAGGATGGCCACGGGCAGCATGGCACATAATAGCCTTTATTTAAAAGCAACAACTGGAAACTAGGTGTATTTTCAGATGTCCACATATATGGAATGTGTCCTACTAAAAAGAATCCTATGCAGCAGCAGCAGCCACACCAAACTGTAGGGATGCAAAAATGATGACACTTTGAGGTCATCCTGTAAATCAGGGTTCCACCACAAAACCGCAGTAGACAAAAGCGCGGTCGACGAAAGCGCGTATGTGATGTCATCACAGCGCGACGAAAAAGATCGAAAAATGTAAAAATAAAGCAAAAACCTTACCCTAACCCCCCCAAATCTAACCCTAAACCTAACCCTAAACCTAACCCTTAACCCAACCCTAAACCTAACCCTAAACCTAACCCTTAACCTAACGAAAAACCTAACGCTAACCCTTAACCTAACGCTAAACGTAACGCTAACGCTCTAAACCTAAACCTAACCCTTAACCTAACCCTAACCCTAAACCTAAACCTAACCCTTACCTTTATGTGAATCGGCTTGCTGTAATTTAATTTTTATTAATTTTTATTTCAATTTTTGATCTTTTTCGTCGCGCTGTGATGACATCACATACGCGCTTTCGTCGACCGCGCTTTTGTGGAACGCAGTTTTGATGGGTCACGGTAAATCAGTGGTGGGATTCAAATAATTTAACAACCGGTTCTCTGCCCTAACGGCCAGCTAGGTAGGTGTGGCCCGGTGGTCATATGACCGGGTGGGCGTGGTCAACTCATCACTCATGTCGCTGGGCGCTTCACCTTAGCTGTCACAATGTAATAAGGGTTAATTGGAGAGGCAGTTTCTGTAAGCAGGACAGTAAAGATTAGGCTAGAAACAACACCAGAATGTTTCCTTCCTGCCTTCCTTACAGGATTAGCCCTGTAAAGTAGGAAAAAACAAAAGGATATTTCTTCCAACAACCGATTCTCCAAATTGCTTAAAAAGTTACCAACCGGTTCTCCCGAATAGGTGCGAGCCGGCTGAATCCCAACACTGCTGTAAATACTGAGAATGTGAACTTGCAACACAACCTCTAGTGCAAGTACATAAACTGTAGCATTTGTACCAGAGTTGGTATTCAGTCAGTTTGGACAGGTTCTGGTGTACCTGTCGTGGAACTTTTGAGTAGTTCGGAGACTGGCAAATACCACCTCTGGCAGAAGTTATTCTGAATTACTGAAAAAGAAGAGAAGAAGGAGAAGAAAGCTTGTCAAACAGACCAGGAGAAGGAAAGGAAGATAGCATTGGTCCATAGACACATCCATTCTGTGTCCAGCAGAAAGTTCTCCCTAGTGTAATTCAGTTTAGCAAATGAGGTAAAAATGACCACATATAAATCTGCCAGAGTTGCGCCACAGTTGATACAAGTCCTCTATTACTATGAGTTATTGGACTGTACTAAGTAGCAAGTAAAGATGAATTTCATGGTTTCTGACTGAAGCACCTGGCTGCATTGTATCCACTTATTGCCAAGCAGTGTAGTAACATACAGCAAGGAGATGAGATTGAAGACTGGTTGAAATCTGGCAAAACCTACCTGGGAATGATAGAACCAATGAAAGGGACAGAACCAGGCAACTACAGGCCAAGTACTGCATATCAACAATTTTCCAACGGCTAATTGTTGTGAGCTGATGCCATCCAACAGCATCTAGTTGAAAATAAGCTCTTCCCATCTGGGCGGAAAAAGAAACCACCCAAAGAAGCAGAGGAACAAAAATCAACTCCTAACAGACAAGATGATTTTGGAAAACTGCAAGAGAAGGAAGATCAACTGGAAGGTCACTTGGATTGGTTACAAGAAGACATTCAACTCCCTACCACATGATAGGGCTGTGATGGTGAACCTATCAACCGCATGCCAGAACTAGCATGTAGAGCCCTCTTTGTGGGCATGCCAGTTACTCTTCTGGTTTCTAGCGCGCTGGTCTTCATGCATGCAGGAAACCCGAAGACCAGCTGGCTGGTGCACATGCATGCACCAGCCCACTGGTCTTCAGGTTTCCAGTGCTCCGGTGTGTGCAAATACCAGCTGGCACATGCCAGTGTTGCAGCAGATTCAGGCTTTCGCCCGAGTGAGCTTACGAAAGGAACAGGACTCAAGACCACAAAGGTGCAAGAGAGACAGGTTTAGTGATGCATCGAGTTCAGCGTGTTCGCACACCAAAACCTGAACTGTCCGGGCTACACCCAGGGCAGTGATTTTATACCTTTAATCAAACTTCATCAATCAGAAGGTGTTTCAAAAGGCGTATTCATACAAAACGTAAAAGCCCCTTTTCAGGACAGGGAAGTACAACTTGGAAAAATACAAAAGCAGAAATTCATACAAAAAGTATCAAAAACAGGAAAGCAAAGTGCTGATTTCGTACAAACAGTTTTCTGCCACTTCTCTGTTCTAGTATCTTACACCCACGGTAATTTCCTGTGCCCATCCTTGTACAGTGCCTTGCCACATAGTTCCAGTAATATCTGTAATACTTATGAGGAAGTACAGAATCAAAGTACATCAAAGTTCATTTAAAAGCAAATAATATGGATTTAGGTCTCAATGCATATAATATGGACTTATGTCAAGCAAGTTATGGTCACCTGGCCTTATTACGGCCGGGTGGGTTTACCTGTGCACCCCCTCCTGCCTCACCAGAAACCTGAAAACCAACTGGCTGGCATGCACATGCTTACCGGCTAGCTGGACTTCAGGTTTCTGGTACTCCAGCCCGTACATGTGCATTCCAGTTTGGGCATTCAGTGTCGAAAAGGTTCGCCATCAATGTGATAGGATACTCAGGTGATTAGAAATAACAGAAGTCAGTAGGTTTATCCTTAATGGCCCAAAGGAAGAGCCAGTTGCTGGTGAGACTGAGAAAGGGTAACATCAAGAGAGAAATCTTTCAGGGAGCCTCACTATCACCACTATTGTTTCTCATTACACTGATTTTTCTGTCAACAATACTGAACAAACCAGGCCGTGGCTATCAAACATTTTTAAAAAAATATTTGCGAGTCTATTGCACCTCCATTAAAAGGATGATTAAAGCAGTATGGAGAAACACCATCTGAAACGGAGATGCTTATTGAACTAACTAAATATACAGCTAAGATATTGCAACAGCATTTGGACTGGATAAATATTCTTCCCTTACCATTGATAAGAAGGAACTAGTACTGCAGCAAGACTGTTGGTGGCGCAATACTGGAAGAAGGAAGACTTGCCTACAATCCAAGAATGGACATTGAAAGTCACAAACTTAGCCGAGATGGCTAAAATATCGGCATATCTTAAAGATCACTCAAATGAGAGATATAAACGAGACTGGAAAAAATGGATTGACTATATACAAAATAAATACGGGACCAAGAAATTCCAGTTAGCTTATGCTTAATATCAGAAATGATTTAAACTGTTAAAAGTTAGTTCAGTAAGAAGAAGCTAAGGTCAATGTAGAATGTCATTAATTTCTTTATTTCTTTTTTCTCAATAGATTTTAGACTGTGTTAGTTAAAAATCCATACCGTGTACGGGTTCTGGGAAGTCGGGGGGGGGGGAAGGAGGAGGGGGGTTGGGGGTGGAGGGAGGGAGGGGCACACAAAAAAAATTGTACTTCAATGTTTTAATGATTGACGAATGATGAAATATTTGTGTTTTTTTTAAAAGAAATAAAAACCCTAGTCAAGATAAGAAGGAACTAGTGAAATTGAAAGGATCAAGATGCCTATGAAAATGACACCAAAAGATTGAATGAAAAGGATCACAACAAATCTCTAGGCATCCTTGAAGCTGACTGTGAGGGTTGTAAATTCAGCCCTATGTTTGACGAGCGGTTGAATCGTGGTTTTCCTTGGAGTATACCTTATGATTAAGTGAAATAAACCCGAGGTAGATTCTAAGAAACGTATTTTTTATTGTAAAATAAATAACAAACAAACTTACTGGCTAATAACTACATTCTGGTAAAGTTCCTAGCCTACCTCCTCATGACAGGCAAAACAGAAAGAGGAAAAGAAAGAAGAAGGAACGGACATGCTCAGTAGGCTTACAGAGAAGAATCAGCCTACCGTATGTCTTAGAATATAAGCGCAGCTGGCAAAACAAAAAAACATCGTGACACTGACAACATCTGCAAAGAAATTGAAGGAACAAAGGACAACCTGATTAGCTGCTGCAAAAAGATCATACAAACTGACTACAAACAATGGCAGGAGAAAGTACCAATAATAGTGCCTTGGAAGATCTGCAAGAAATACCATTTACTTGCGAGCAAAAATAGATGGGACCTCAAAATAGACAAAGTAATAGAAAACAAAGACTAACTTCTCTGGGACTTGAGAATTCAAACAGACAATTACCTACTACACAACACCCCAAGCTTTAGTACACCAAAAAAAAGTCTGGATACAGGTCATTGCAATACCTGGAGACAGCAGAATAGCAGAAAAAGAACTGGGGGGAAAATCACAGACTACAAAGAATAGAAGTAGAATATAATATTCAATACCTTTAGCATAGTATAGCCTTTATTGTCATTGTATATTATGTAGACAATTAAATTGGTTTTACCCATGGTGCAATCCATGACAAAAAATACAAACAACGAAGTTGTGAAGTTGAAATTAAACGGGGCATTTTCCAGGGCGATTCCCTTTCACCCCTACTTTTTATACTCTCAATGCTACCACTGACAATCATTTTGAAGAAGATGAACTGTGGATATGAACTTGCAAAGAAGGGACTGAAAATTTCACACTTGGTGTACATGGATGATTTGAAGCTGTTTGGTAAAACAAAAGCTGAAGTGAATTTATTAATTAAAAACACAAAATAATTTAGCCAAGACATTGGTATGCAGTTTGGAATTGGCAAATGTGCAACAAAGGCAACCAAAGTAGGCAAGGTCATAGAAGATGATGGAATAGAACCATGAGAATGAAGAAATGATAAAGGCAGTAAAACCAGAAGAAGGCTACAAGTACTTGGGGATTTTAAAGGCCTCTGACTTAATGCATAATAAAGTCAAGGAATTAACTGCAGCCAAGTACATCTGATGAATACTCAAGATATTAAAGTCCAAATTGAATGGAGTAAACATCATAAAAGCCATAAATACCTGGGCTATACCTGTGATTCGATACTCTGCAGGAATAATTGACTGGACCCAGATGAAGTTGGACAATTTGGACAGAAAAACAAGGAAGCTTATGACAATGAATCATGCTTTACACCCTAAAAGTGATGTTGACCAATTATATCTACCAAGAGCAGAGGGTGGTCGAGGACTACTACAAGTAAAACAGACTGTGGAAGAAGAAAAACACAGCTTGAATGATTACATCCAGAAAAGTGAAGAACCAATGATTAAGGAAGTAAATAAATGAGGCCTTTTAAAGACAACTAAGTCAAAAGCTGAATATTAGAAAGAAGTAATTGGAGCTGAAAATTGGAAAAACAAAGCTATGTATAGCCAATAGTTGAAAAGTATTGAAGGCAAAGCTGACCAAAAGCTAACTTGGAACTGGTTAAGATCAGGAGCACTGAAAAAAGAAACAGAAGGCTTTATTTTAGCAGCTCAAGAACAAGCCTTAACCACAAACTGCATGAAGGCAAAAATTCAACATATTACCACCAACAGCAAATGTTGCCTCTGTAATGAGAAAGACGAGACAGTCGACCACTTGATCAGTGGGTGCAGCAAAATTTCACAAACTGACTACCTACAACGCCATGACCGCATTGCTAAGATCATTCACTGGAAATTGTGCCAAAAGTTTGGATTTGAGTACAGCAAAAAACACTGGGAACATCAGGTTCAGAAGGTTTTAGAGAATGAGAAAGTCAAGATCTTGTGGGACTTCAGAATTCAGACTGACAGGCACTTGGCCCACAACACACCTGAGATAACAATAGTTGAAAAGAAAACAGTATGGTTCATTGACATTGCAATACCTGGAGATGTACGAATTGAAGATAAACAGCAAGAAAAAAACCACAAAGTACCGGGACTTGCAAATTGAAGTTGAGCGACTGTGGAAAAAGAAATTGTGTGTTGTCCCGATTGTAGTTGGAGCCCTTGGAGCAATACCTAAAGGGCTACCTCACTATTTGGAAATTTTAAATTTATCAGACTTGAACATTCTGATTCTACAAAAACCACCCTACTTGGAACAGCTTATATCCTCCAACGTTACCTTAATAGTTCCTAGGTCCTTGGTTAGGACTCGAGCTGTTGAGCTACCAACCAGCCCCAAAGGCTGTGAATCTCACCAAAGATGATGATGATGATGATGATGATGATGATGATGATGATGATATACTTTCTTCATTAAACAGGAAACTCAGAAATTGATGGTGATGATAATAATAACAATAATAACAATAATAATTTGTAATGCATTTTTGAATGTTCAGTTGACTGAACATTAATCTGCCAGAGATGGGACATATTTAGAATTATTGCACATGAAATGCTTCTGAACCCATTCCTGGTGGTGTTAGATACACAGTGATTATCTTTAAATAGTTTTGTGGAGTAGAGACTTCTCTTTTTTCATAAAGCATAATTCTATTATAGATTTTTTTTAAAGGCAAGGATTACAAAAGTAGGTTAGCAGAGCAGAGCATTCGTGTATGCAAAATACTAATATATTTTTATAGCAAGGGTCATAAATTAACTCCTAGCAGCTATATCTCTGAGGTGCAAACAAGAGGGAATGAACTGCTCTTTTTGGGATATCTCAGATTCTGCATAACTTTGTTTTCATTTTTTTCTAATCTAATTCTAGAGCCAAGGTGACGCAGTGGTTAAATGCAGCACTGCAGGCTACTTCAGCTGACTGCAGTTCTGCAGTTTGGCTGTTCAAATCTCACCGGCTCAGGGTTGACTCAGCCTTTCGTCCTTCCGAGGTGGGTAAAATGAGGACCCGGATTGTTGTTGGGGGCAATATGCTGACTCTGTAAACTGCTTAGAGAGGGCTGAAAGCCCTATGAAGCGGTATATAAGTCTAACTGCTATTGCTATTGCTATTTCTTAATAATTCCTATTTCATATTTGACCAATGGTTATAGGTGGGTAACCTAATACTAACTGCTTTCTCAAATCATAAAATGTGCTTGTGTGAAGCATATGTGTGTGTGTGTGTGTATGTATGTATGTATGTATGTATGTGTGTGTGTGTGTGTGTATATATATATATATATATATATATATATATATATATATATATATATATATATATATATATATATATATACACACACATACACACACACACACTCCCTTTATTTATTTATCAGCACAAATATAACATATATGTGTGTGTGTGTGTGTGTGTGTATGTATGTATGTGTGTATGTGTGTGTGTGTATATATATATACTTTACTTTTACTTTAAGTGTATATATATATATATATATATATATATATATATATATATATATATATATATATATATATATATATATATATGTTTTTATTTGTGCTGATAAATAAATAAAGGAAGACTAGTATAGATCTATTTCAAGCTATTTAGCTCTCATCAGCTAGCCATATCCTTACTGGGATTCGAACCTGTGCTCTATTGCCTCCCAGTGGAAGTGTGACCTTCCTCCCACACTTGGGCATACCAGGGGTTGTGACTTTAAGTATATATATATATATATATATATATATATATATATATATATATATATATATATATATATATATATATATATATATATATATATATATATATATATATATATATATACTTAAAGTCACAACCCCTGGTATGCCCAAGTGTGGGATATATATAATATATCAATATATATATACACACACACACACACTCCCTTTATTTATTTATCAGCACAAATATAACATATATATGTGTGTGTGTGTGTGTGTGTGTGTGTATGTATGTATGTACACACACACATACATATATATGATCCCGTTCCGGATCCCGTTGCAGCTAGTGCGGTGCAATGGGGCCGGGCGTCCACCACATGAACACGCACAGTGTGCACATGCATACTTACCGCCTGCGATGCCCAGTGACGTCTCAGCGATGGTCCAGCTGCTCAGCGGAGCGTCGCACAGGCACCGTACTCTCCGTGCATGCGCGTGGAAGCCCCGATCAACTCAAATACAAGTAAGGAGCGTGGGCAGGCAGGTGGACCCTCCAGAGCATTGTACCAGAACGGTACCTAGTGCTCCCAGCAAGCACCGGTACGCCCGTACCAGGGCATACCAGTCATATCCCCCCACTGCTTGGAAGATAAATTAACATGGATAAAACCATGCATCCAAATGTGAGGTCTCATTTTGCCCCCCACACAACTTTTTCGCTTTCTGAAAAGCTGATCCTAAGAAATACACACTGCATTAATGAGACTTTTCCCTCAAGTGCCGAGCCATGGTAGTGAATCTGAAATGATCTGCACTAGAAAGATTATGGTTTCTTCAATGGTGTCATGTGAATGGTGAATTGCAATTTGCAAGTGGATGTCTTTCCTTTAGTTGGCACTAAATGATACAATCACCTGCCAGACATGTCAGATCTCTACCCCCCGCCCCACCTCTCTCACAAAGACTTTTTCCTGCATTTCCTTCAACTTTCAACCTAAATGACCAAATGCTACTTCTTTGAAGATACACTCTTCATCAATATGCTCGTCCTCTTTCATGAGCTCTTCTTCCTCCTCCTCCTCCTCCTCCTCCTCCTCCTCCTCCTCCTCCTCCTCCTCATGCTTATATATTTTGAATTGGCATGATTATTCAATAATGTTGCTGAAGATAGACTTTGTGGTGGAAGGTCAAGTCCCAAATGACTTTTTAAATTATTTTATTCATCAAATTTAGCCACTACCCATCTCACTATCTAAGTTATAAGACGAGGTCGATCACTAAGAAATAAGTTGGCCTGGACTGATTTTGGTCAGCTGTGGCTTACTAAAACACGACAGCATTTGCCATATGATCTTTTTTTAACCCCTTCCGTTTAAGTTTAAAAAAAAACTTTTTATAGTCATGAAAAGATAGCCAGCTACAGAATTAATGGTAGAACAGAACAAAAATAACACAGATAGGCATTCTGAATGGACAATTCAAATTGATTAGGAGAATTGACTTGAATCAGCTTGATTTGATTTGATTTTCCTGAATCCATTTAAAATACAATCCAGTTCATCCAAAGGCATCTGATATGACTTGACAGTTTGATCTAAATTATTGATCTGATTTTAAAAGTGGATTGGATTCAGACAGCCTTCCCGTCAAAGAAAATCTCTAAATTGAAGCTTTACAGAACCCCAACATTCTCATTCTTTCGAAAGTATTTTCCCCCTAAAATAAAATTGTGCTTATTCTCCAGGAAGGCATACAGTGACTAAATAGAAATGGGCTTAGAACATTACGTTTAGGAGCTAATAATCCCTGTCTGCACCATTGATACCACTTTTTTAAAGATGTGTTGTTCAGCAGTCTTCAATCATTTTGCCAGGATCAATGCTGTATTGTCTTATTTATCCCCTTTCCCTTTTTATTGTAAGCCACCCGGAGTCCTTCGGGAGTGGGCGGCATACAAAAGTAATAAACTAAACTAAACTAATGCAAGACAATCACAAAACAGATGCCATTCCATCAAGAGATATTTATACTCTCCACTTCTGGCCACGTTCTCATGATCTGGAATTAACACACAACTGGTATGCTTTACTGACCCATTTATAATAGAATATGTTGCAATTAAGAATCTTCAATTTTAACGGCCCAAGGCAAGTGCTAATGGCCTAAGAGATAGCACCCCTTGATGCTAACTTTACAGTTTTGTTACTTTATTGTCTTATATCTGCTAGTCACATATGTGAACTAATATAGTTTTATCGGGGAAGCTTGGGAAACATATAAAGCATATATTCTGAAGTTGAACTGTTGCTTATGAATCATATAAAATAAGATAAAAAATAACAGGGAATATAATTTGAAAGGTGAATTTAAACATTTATGGATACAGATGGTTTGATGCTCATCTGCAATTCTATACAGAGAAATACAGAAAAAAGAAATTAACTACTATAATTAACTACTGTAAATTAACTACTGAGCAAACAGAATTTATGCTAATACATTTACAAAAGTGATACTGGTAGAATTGTAAAAGAGCCAATAAGATCTTGGCTAATTGTTTAAAATAAAAGAAAGAAAGAAAGAAAGAAAGAAAGAAAGAAAGAAAGAAAGAAAGAAAGAAAGGGCAATGATTTCAATCATCAGAGATGAAAGACATGACATATATAAGACTTCAAGGGATATAAATTGTCATTTAAAAGAAATACTCAGAATTATCTAGCAAACCAGAAAATGTATCAAATGAAGATATAAAGGCTTTTAAAAATAAAGTTAACCCCCCCCCCCCAGTTAAATACACATAAACAACTTTTATTTGTTCCTTGGTAGATTAAACAAATAATTTTTAAAATGGTAAGTAGTGAAGCACCAGGATTGGATGGATTCTCCATCAAGTGGTAAAAAACATTTAGAGAACTTTTGGTGCCAAAACTTCATCAATTGTATGATGAGATATTTGCTAAGGGAATCTTACCAAACAACATTTAATCAGGTTTATATTAGTGTTATACCAAAAGTAGGTAAAGGTCACATGCTAATTATTGTCCAATCTCATTGATTGAAGTTGATACAAAGATAGTAACAGCAATGTTAGTAAATAGATTATAGCAATTGGTTGTTAAGCATGACCAAGCAGAATTTATATTCATTAGGTAAGCAGGAGACAATATTAGGTTAGTTGTAGATGTAATAGACTTGAATAAAGATCCATTTGTAATTTTAGCAATAGCACTTAGACTTATATACTACTTCATAGTGCTTTACAGAGTTAGCATATGCCCCCAACAATCTGGGTCCTCATTTTACTGGCCTTGGAAGGATGGAAGGCTGAGTTAACCTTGAACCTGGTGAGATTCAATCTGCCAAACTGCTGGCAGCTGGTAATCAGCAGAAGTAGCCAGCAGTACTGCACTCTAACTACTGGGTCACCACAGCTCAGTTTTACTATTAAATGCTGAAAAATCCTTTGACAAATGTAGAAATGTGATACCAAACAGGTTTGGATTTTCTTCAGAATTCATAAAGTTCATTTAAAAGACAAAAGCCACTCTTTGGAAGACAGCAATTGATTGTGTGCCTATCAAGTGCCGATGAAATCAGGAGATTCAGATTTATTTCTACAATAATCTGACCAACTGGCCATTAAGTGACATGAGCAGGAGATAAGGCAAGCATTCAAGATGGACTGGACTTAGCTGTCTTGTGGGCTACGGGAACTCATGACTTATGACACATTTGACCCCTCCCTTGGGCTCAGTCTGGTCATCTCCTACACCACCACTGCATTTTCTACCAGCTGTATCTTCTGGATAGTCTTCCAGAAAATTTAAGCTATAGCTTAAAGCTGTAGCTTCTGGATGGTAGCCCCATGTATATCATACTGCAGTAGACCAGTGATGAGGTGGCAAGGCATGACTGATCATCTGAAATGCCTCCTGATCAAGAAATGGAAACAACTGGCACAAAAGTGAACGGCCTATCTCAGTTGCCATCTGCTTTTCAAGCTTCAATACAGATAAAGCATTACTTTAGTAGTATACAAACACAGAGACTAAAGTATGTAAGCACACAGTATGAATATTAATGAACATTAATTAAGAATTTCAACCTTAAGAGAAAGAGCTCTTCTCAGTTTCTGAAAATGATTTTACATTGAGGAACAGTCAAATAGTTCACCATAAGTTCTGTTTAAAACATCAGTAGTTATGGTAGTGTGAGGAGTTCATGCTCTGGGCAATAACAAAAATTACTTAGGTTGTGTGTGCGTGCAAGATGTGCATGTTTGGCGGGGTGATGGTGACAAAACAGCAATGCACCTTGTCCGTTGTCTAGTGCCATGCCCCCTCTGCATAGACACATTTAAGTGTTAACTCTCTGTTCAGAGTTCCCTCAACCAAAATTGTAATTAATATTTGAGTCTGACAGCTGAACTTCTTCAACTTGCCACCGATGTTGCTAATAACACCATTATAAATTGTGTGCCTTTTATCTCTGCTTGCTCATGCTGGAATAACTCTTGGAAGGATTGTATCTCTATAAGAAAGGAAGAAGCAAACCAATGAATGAACGAGGGAGAAAAGAAAATCAGTCATGTAAATCTGTGTATCTCATACTGACTTCTGTGAAATGGTTTCTGAAAATGGCAGCCATCTAATCAAAGCTTAATAAGATGAAATGAAATCAAGAAAATGTTTAAGTATTTTTGGTGATAGTTAAGATGGATGCAGATTTGGCTGCTCAGACAACTCTCATTGGAGTAGCTTTCTGTTTCGGTGTATAGGTACAGTTTAAGGAGGTCTTTTGACTGAGTTTCATTGATTGATTCTCAGTTGACTGTTGTGCCAACATCTGTAGCTGTTTCTGGAACATGGTGACCTTATGAGAATGACTCACACCCATATCATTTCTTAACAATGTTACTATAATAGTCTCCATGTTGAGTTGCATTTGAAGACCCTTTAGAATCTCATAGATACAAAACCCAGCAGGTAGAGTTTTGACTATCTCTAAAAGATCAAACTGTACAGCAATGCTTTCATCCAGTTGTTTTGGTTACTATTTCACTTCTAAGGACACTGATGAACTGTGGTTGACCTCTACATCTCTAAATGGTTGAAACCAAAGTACTTGGGAAATGCTCTTATTTCCATGAATTTGCCAAGCCAAAGAGATTTTTTTTTTAAATTCCCACATCTCAGAAACCAAACTAATCTTCATATGAATGTGGATCTGTTTGATAGCTGCTCCCATTTGGTAAATTTGCTCCTATTTAGCTCCACTGACACTTCCCCCTTAATTTGGTTTCTTTTATAACCAGTTCCACCTTTCTAGTTGTTTGATATTTTTTTTTAGAAAATGTATACCCATTCAATCAAAAATTTTAAAACTAATTAATTGTTGCTTGTGCATTTAATTGTGGTTTAATTACCTAGTTGGTTGATTTGAGTGCTTTTAAAAGAGAAAAGCAGAATAAAAATGGTGGAAGAAGAGAAAGAAAGAAGATTTGGGAGCAAGCTTAATAGTACTTTTTAAAACACAGAGAGAGTGAGGGGAAGGGAGGAAGAGAGAGAGCGGTGAGAGAGGGGGGGAGAGAGAGACCAGTCCTACTGAAATTTGAAGCAATAACAGAGGAACTCTGTAAACAGCTTGTTGATGACAAGAGTAAATTATTCTTTTGCTTAGAAACGGATGATGCCATGGCTGGTGCCTCACCCTTAGCTAGCCCAAGGGAGCCATTGCTAACAATACCCTGAAACAGGCACTTTAATGGAACCGAGATAAGGAGAATATTCTGAATACTTGGAAACAAGGACTTTGAAGGGGAAAAGATAACCATCTCTCTCAAACTGAACTTGAGATATCTATGAGGAGAAAAACAGAAGGAGGGGAAAAAAATTAAAATGCTTTCTTCATCTCATTATTCAGGCATTACAGCCATGTCCTCCACAGCTATGACACAAATAATTGAAATGATGCTTGGAAACACTTATGCATCGTATCTCTCTCTCTCTCTTTTTAAACAAATGCCCATTTGAGAAAGATAGCAAAGGATCTAAAGGAAAACTTGGGTCAAGGTTATGTTTGGTAGAATTCTATTTCTAGGCCACACATACACACACACACTACTGTTAACACTAAAATGAGGATTAGCAGGAAACAAGGCCATGCTACATGCATCTATTGTACAGCCTTACCAATAGTAATAGCAATAGCAATAGCAATAGCAATAGCAATAGCAATAGCAATAGCAATAGCAGTTAGACTTATATACCGCTTCATAGGGCTTTCAACCCTCTCTAAGCGGTTTACAGAGTCAGCATATCGCCCCCACAGTCTGGGTCCTCATTTCACCCACCTCGGAAGGATGGAAGGCTGAGTCAACCTTGAGCCGGTGAGATTAGAACCGCTGAACTGCAGATAACAGTCAGCTGAAGTGGCCTGCAGTACTGCACCCTAACCACTGCGCCACCTCGGCTCTTACCAACCCCAGTAACTCTTCTGTTTTGCTCTTTAGGAAGCAAAATCAGCATGTTATGACATTTTTGGGAGCTCATCATGCAGGGCTGAGCTTCAAAAATGTCAGCAACGGGTTCTCTGCCCAGGCTTCTGGGAGGTTTTTTTCCCCCCTCCCTGAGCACTTACCTGTTCTGACCACCACCCCTTCTCCGTCCAGGAACGAAAGCCAAACAGACGTACAAAAGAATGTTTTAATCAGTCCAAGCTCTTGTTGACTGCAAGCCCAAATAAACAAAGATAATAGCTCTGGCAGAAAGTCCTATAACTCACACAACACTGAAAACCGGCTTCTCTTATCAAGCCACTTATCCAAGTTGGCTTCTCTCAGTTTGTGAACACGAACAAGAACAAGAACGAAAACGTTGACTTCTGCCACCAGGGCATGGCACCAGCAGTCTCTTTTATCAGCAGGAGGGGATCTTGATCAGCATCAGCTGTTCGTAATCACCTCCTGTAGTTACTCCGCTGTTCTTTACGCCGAGTAGCCCTGCGCCTGCATGCATCCTGATATAACTCTCAAATGCTTTCCTGAACATTCCATTTGAGCCAATGCTCTGCCGCCACCTGATGGCCAACCAGTCTCTCCTCGCCCTGCTCGGAGTCAAAACCCTGTCCAGGGTCGTCCACCTCCTCCAAGGCCAACTCATAAGCCCCCTCGCTGTTGGAGTCTGGCGACAGCTCTAACAGCTCCTGCCGAGCCACAACACTTACCTTACATCCAAAATGGGTCACGTGGAGACTACTGGGAGGGGCAAGGTGGGCTGAACAGGCCAAGCCAAGGTGGGATTCTCCGAACCGGCTATGGGATCTTCCAAAACCCAGACGAACCTGTAGCAGCCCACCCCTGCCATCATACCTTGGGAACTGCATTTAGTTTAATAGCCGATATGTTGTGTGGACCTGATTAATACTGCCAAATGTTCTTCAAGCAGAAAATTCAGAATTATACTAAATGGCAATCCCAATCTTTAGAAAAGTTCCACCCCCCCCCCTTCAGCTTTAAAATGATTTTGTTACAAAAACTCTTTGGAAAGTGAAAATGTATTTCTCTAAATCAGTCTTACTTATTCCAGTTAGGATTTGAAAAGTTCTACTATATGATGTTAAAAGTTGAATCTAGATCAGTGGTGGGATTCAAATAATTTAACAACCGGTTCTCTGCCCTAATGACAAGCAGGGTAGATGGGGCTTAGTGGTCATGTTACTGGGTGGGCATGACCAACTCAACATCATTTACGTTGATGGGCGCTTCACCTTAGCTGTTACAATGTAATAAGGGTTAACCAGAGAGGCAGTTTCTGTAAGCAGGGCAATAAATATTAGGCTAGAAACAACATCAGAATGTTTCCCTCCTGCCTTCCTTATAGGATTAACCCTGTAAAGTGGAAAAAAACAAAATGAGATTTCTTCCAACAGCCGATTCTCTGAACTGCTTAGAAAGTTACCAACCAATTCTCCTGAATAGGTGCGAACTGGCTGAATCCCACCACTGATCTAGATGCTTCTACACATTGGAGGCATATTCATATTTTTAAAAAACCTTCTTCTTCTGCTTTTTGCAATCAAATTCATTTTTTAAAAATAAAATCCATCCCTAACTGTGGGCTTAAAATCAAACTTGCTTGTCTACGATAAGCTGTTGTTGAAGGGATGGGTGCTTGGTTGGGCCTGGCCCAGACTATGGTTTGTTATGACTGGAGGAGTTGCCACCATCTTTGTAATATATATGACTTCTAATCCTGGACTACCCTTTTTTCTCTTTTAGGAAGTCAAGAAGCTATAAACTACACAGGGCTCTGGAAGGATGAATTATCACAAGTCATTTCAGTCAAGGTTAAAACCTCTAACAGTCTTTCATGCCCTCAGCACCTGACCTCTGAATTACTGTAATTTGCTCTATGTGGGATTGTCCTTGAAGACAATCGAGAAACTTGATTGCAGTTACTTGCAAGACAATGGGGAAAAGTCTGTCAAACGACGTCACAGCTATGTAGTGGGAACTACTTTGGTTGATGATTTGTTTCTGAATGCCATTCAACATGCTGGTCATGACCTATAAAGTTCTAAAGGACTTGTGTGACGATTCCCATGGATGCCTCCCCAGATACCTCTTCAGATTTCAGGGGGAACCTGAATCTTGGGGGAGGTTGAACCAGTTCCTGGGATGTCAGCAGTGGTGGGTTTCAAAATTTTTTGGAACCTACTCTGTGGGTGTGGCCTCCTTTGTGGGAGTGGCTTGCCAGCCATGTGACCTGGTGGGAGTAGCTTGCCCCCCCCTCTCTCTCTCTCTCTTTCCTTTCTTTTTCTCTCTGTCCCTTTTTTCTTTTTTTCTTTCATCTCTCTCTCACTCTTTTTCTTTCTTTTTTCTTTTTTTCTTTATTCATTTCTTCCTTTCTTTCTCTTTCTCTCTCTCTCTCTGTGTCTGTGTGTGTGTGTGTGTGTGTGTGTGTGTGTGTGTGTGTGTCCGTGGTGGGTTTCAAAAAATTTTGGAACCTCTTCTGTAGGTGTGGCCTGCTTTCCAGGTCCACTGGTGGAACCTCTTCTAACCGGTTCAGTAGATTTGATGAACCGGTTCTACCGAATAGGTGCGAACTGGTAGGAACCCACCTTTGGATGTCAGGAAGGGAGTTGGTCAATGGCTCCAAATAGCCACCTGAGAGTGATTTGGCTGAAGCAGTCCTGAGGCATCAGATGGGGAAAGCTGCAGCTGGTCAGGGAGAAGGAAGAGGAACTACCTTCTGCCCTTGATCCAAGAACATGTAGGGCAGAGAAAAGTCAGGAGGAGTAAAAGCCAGCCAAATTACTTATGACGAGAAAGCCTTGCCTTTCTTGATGGGCTGCACCAGAAGCTGGCTATTTAGCACAGTAGAGAGATGGAGGGGATTCTGGGAATAACATGTTCATTTCCTAGCTGTGTACTTTCTGGTTTTTGTGATCCATGCCTTGCTTTGGATTGACACCAGTGGTGGGATTCAGCCACTTCGCACCACTTCGGGAGAACTGGTTATTAACTTTCTGAGCAGTTTGGTGAACTGGTTGTTGGAAGAAATCATTAGGGCAGAGAACCAGTTGTTAAATTATTTGAATCCCACCACTGATTGACACCATGCCTTGACTTGGATTCTACCTTGTGAACTCTGGGCTTTTCTTGCCATGAACTCTCTTGTATTGTGGATTTAATTTTGCCTGGTGGGTTTATTTTGATTGGAAAACTTTCAAGTGCCTTGTGGTCTCATTGGCCATTGCTCTGTGGACTAGCATTGGTCTTGCTTGTGGCTAGACTTAATTGGGATAGTTCTAGGTTTTTGGTGAAGGGTATTCCTGGGGAATATTAATAAACCCACTAAACCAGGGTAACATGTGGGTTTGAATGAGAGGGACAGAACAGCTTGGAGGTGGGCTTCTTTTCAGTCCGTCAACTGCAGATAGAATTTGCTAATCTATGACATACATGCAGAAAATATAATCTAAAAGTCTCCATCCATTCATCCACCCACCCATCGTCCGTCCATCCGTCCGTCTGTCCATCCATCCATCCATCCATCCATCCATCTATCTCACCCATGAGATGCAGCATGGGAGAGCTCAGTTGTATCTTTGGGCTCCCTTCCTATGGAAAATTTTACTCCATCTCTGAAATAAATAAAGCTCCCTCCTGCTTAATATTTCAGAAGTTAGTAAAGAGCCAAATGTTCCATTGGGGCCTAAGAAATTGCTAATAAGTTTCCCTGGGATGGGTGATGAGCATTTTAGATGTTAGGATATCATTTACATGCATTGTTATAATCTTTATGATATTTTTCCCTGCATTGTGGGATTCTGTAAAGTGCTATGATGGTAAGAGTTAGGGTTCATACCTTCACAGAACAGCTAATGCAGAGATTTGCTTTTCATCTGAAAATACGAAACTAAGTCATATTGATGCCTGCCCCCAATCTGCCAGCCTGCCTATCATCTATCTATCTATCTATCTATCTATCTATCTATCTATCTATCTATCTATCTATCTATCTATCTATCTATCTATCTATCTATCTATCTATCTATCTATCTATCTATCTATCTATCTATCATTTATCTATCTATCTATCTATCTATCTATCTATCTATCATCTATCTATCTATCTATCTATCATCTATCTATCTACACACACACACACACACACACACACACACACACACACACACGTCAGAGAATTCATGACTGGCAGAGACATGGTAACAAGGTCAGCCAATGAATAGGCATAGCAACTAAGTCAGCTAATGAGGGCTGTTTAGAAACTGAAACAGTATTTGCTGGAGCCTGGATGTGGCTTAGCTGTATTAAGCTCTGAGCTCTGAAACTAAACTAGCCTTGACTTGTCTGCTGTGAACGCTTGTCTGCTGTGAACTCATCTCTTCTCTCCTCTGCCTGTGAATCTGCTGTTGGTATTGTACATTTATTCGTGTGTTATTATGTATATAAAGACATTAGTGAATCCTGCTGAATCAGTTATCTGTGTGTGCTTTCTTGATGTGATTTCTACTGCAAAGTATATGGAAGGAGGGAGGGAGGGAGGGGGAAAGAGAGAGAGAGAGAGAATATCATTCACATCGTACATCATATATATCAGAGCTAGTATACACTATCCCAGCAAATGTTCCATCCATTTACAGGAACAGAGAGTCAGATGGAGTCCTTCAGAAGAAAATTGTAAGCCACTGCCTAAAAGATTCTGTTCTTGCTAATGCTGGAAGTCAAAGAATGTGTGATGGGACTCAGATGATTGAATATATTGTGGATGTGAGCACAATATATTATGTCGTGAATAAAATAATCCATTTTTATCATTTGGATGGCAGTTATTGCAAAAAGGGTCTAGACCAAACTGCTATTCATTCATATCTCATGCTTTTAAAAAAGGTGAGACCTTCTTTGGATCAAGTTGATCTCTTGATGACTGCCTAGATGTGTCCATGCAGTTTTCTTGGTAATAGAATAGAATAGAATAGAATAGACCAGACCAGAACCAGAACCAGAACCAGAACCAGAACCAGAACCAGAACCAGAACCAGAACAGAACAGAACAGAACAGAACAGAATTATTTATTGGCCAAGTATGATTGAACACACAAAGAATTTGTTTTTGGAGCATAAGCTTTCAGTGTACATAAAAGATATAAGTGATACATTATGATCATAGTTATTATAAATACATCCATCATGAATCACTAAGATAAGACTTAGTGATAGTCATAGGATAATAAAAAATCAACATAAATCACATTAGAAAACTAAATAAACAATATAAATTGTAAAGATACAAGCAACAAAGTTATAGTCATTAAGTAGGAAAGGAAACAGATAACTAGTGGTTTTCTACTGCCTTCCTCGGAGATATCTGTTCAGCTTTCCAGAATGCCATGTCACTGCCGTTGCTCCTTGCTAAATTTTTGAGGCTGTTTTTGTGTATCTGCTGAGCCACATGCAATCTAATCATCATAACTCACTCTCCACCACCTTCTTTATACTTCCAGCCTTAATACTTCCAAACAGGCTAGGGAAGTTGAAATATCATCCTGAAATAGAACTGAAGTAGAACATAGAGAAAATTAGCTAGTTTTGAAGTACTTAGTGGCTTTCAATGTTTAAAAAGGAAAAAGTAAAAGAGAACAGGGAGTATGAAATGCATGGCACCTCCTTCTTCCCAAGCTTGTTTAAAATCATTCTGTCTCTTGAGATAGTAAAAGATGTTGCTTTCCAGGGATTGTATCGGAAATCAGTTTCAAACATTGCAAATAAGCCATTTTTGTGTTACTGATTTTTCTCTCTCCATAGGATGAATACGATTCCCAGTGATGAGGTCTCCAAATCCAGTTTACAGGTACAAAACCTGGAGAAGACAGAACAAGCATCTTAAATTACTAATTAACAGAAGAATAGCAAACAGACTGAATAAACCTGTGGCTCAGACTTCAATACAATGCTGACATGAACTATAGTCCTGTTTAGATTTTTGTTGATGTTAACTTAATCACACATAGATCGAGGGGGGGGGGCAGGGAGCGGGGGACAAGACAGCAAAAATTAAACAACTGATGAACAGAAGTATTGGTCGTCCTAGTTTATTGACCACAACTGGAAACTCAGTCATTGAGCAAATCAGTCACTAAGTGAAACCACGTCTGTGCTTATGGTCTTTCCTGTGTTTTATAGACCAGCAAAGGTGGTAAATGCAAGGACTGATTGCAAAGTTACCTTTTCATCACCATTGAAACTGGAAACAGTTGCAAAATGAGGCAGTCGCTAAAAAGGAGTTGTAACAGCTTGGGAGAAGAAATGTATCTGAGCAATTCGTGAAATACCTTTGTGGGTTGATTCAGATATTCTTCTTCCAAGGAAGAGGATTCCATAGCAAAGATCCCATAATGTAAAAGGTTCTGGCTTAGTTAACCATTATGTACATTTTGAACCGTATGTTGTTGCAAACTGTTCAGAGTCACTTAGGTGAGATGGGCTGTATTTAAATTTAATTTTTAAAAAACCAGATGTTTTCCCATCCACGGTGCAAGAAGCAAAGTCACTTCAAAGCCAGGCTGATGCTCCGGCCCTTTGGAACGAGCTCCCCGTGGAGATTCGGACCCTCACCACCCTCCAGGCCTTCCGCAAAGCCCTTAAAACCTGGCTGTTCCGACAGGCCTGGGGCTAATGAGTTTTTTGTCCCACCTCGAATGGTATGGTTGTTGAGTGTTTTAAATTGTGGTATTGTTTTGTTCGTGTTCTTTTTTCTTATTTGTACCCCCCCCCCCGACTTGGGTTGTGAGCCACCCTGAGTCCCCTCGGGGAAAAGGGCGGCATAGAAATATAATAAATTCAATTCAATTCAATTATCTGGAAAAGTGGCTGAAGAAATGAATTTCAATGATCATAGTAATTTAAAAAAAAAATTCCCTGCAGATGTATATCCTTTGGTTTTTTTTACAAAAATATATTGTTTCTTTTCAAATAATAATATCCTAATATTTTGTTGAAACAAATATCCAACCAGATTTTCACCTTAATTGCCACCAAAGCTTTTTCAAAAGTCAAGAAGCTTTTTTTAGAGCTCGGCACAATTTGTAGACCAGGGAGTATCATCATTGGTTTCCAGTATCTTGTGATATTCTGACATTTTTCACTCAAAATTTTGCAGAATGTTAGACATTCTTTTTTTTAAAAAAATATTTCATAGACCTTGTGGAAGTTACCTAAGATATTGCAAGCAATATGGAAGCTTAGACACTATATTGTCAAATTCTGACCTAGTGCGTTTGATTTCTTTCATTTCAACACTATTAAATGCTTGGTTGCTATGATCACAAGACAATGAACCACTTATTTAAACAAAATTACTGATTAACTCCAATCAGGAAAATATATTGACGTATCCATTACTCAGGGAATCAATACAAGGTGTAAATGGCCCTTGGGAATTAAACTTTCCATACTCATCTGCTTTTCCTTTAATTATCATCTCCATCCCCCATGACAATAGAAAGTAAGTCATATTGTCATTGTTAAATTTAAAAAGTGGCCCCATCAGAAAACAAAACAAAACACCATGTTGGATTGGATTGGATTGGATTGATTACATTTATATGCCGCCCTTTTCCCCGAAGGGGACTCAGGGCGGCTCACAATTCAATCAGGGAAGGGGGGTACAGACAGGGAATAAAAAGACGAATATAACAATACATAATTTAAAAGCACACAACAGTCATACCATTCGAGGAGGGGGGCAACAGCTCTTTAGCCCCAGGCCTGTCGGAACAGCCAGGTTTTAAGGGCTTTGCGGAAGGCCTGGAGGGTGGTGAGGGTTCGAATCTCCATGGGGAGCTCGTTCCAGTTTGTCGGAGCAGCCACAGAGAAGGCTCTCCTTGGGGTAGTCG
The DNA here is from genome assembly GCF_009769535.1 of Thamnophis elegans. NCBI lineage: Eukaryota > Metazoa > Chordata > Lepidosauria > Squamata > Natricidae > Thamnophis > Thamnophis elegans. The sequence continues at coordinate 10,760,837 of NC_045545.1, read as the reverse complement.
CCAGTCGGCATTGGCCGGTGGATGGAATTCGAAGGAGGCCTAATCTGTGGGATCTAATCGGTCTATTGGAGGTAATTGGCAGCAGGCGGTCTCTCAAGTACCCAGGTCCAATACCATGAAGGGCTTTATAAGTGACGACTAGCGCCTTGAAGCGTATCCAGAGACCAATAGGCAGCCAGTGCAGCTCGCGGAGGATAGGTGTTACGTGGGTGAACCGAGGTGCACCCACGATCGCTCACGCGGCTGCATTCTGGACAAGCTGAAGTCTCCGAATGCTCTTCAAGGGCTGCCCCATATAGAGCACGTTGCAGTAGTCCAGTCTAGAGGTCACAATGTTCTCCTACTATTGATGGTGACACTACAGATAGTGGAGGAAAACGTGTTTTTTTCTACTGTAAATGTTGCAACCACCATTTAGCTGCATGCTAAAAAGACGTTTACTCATTGTGGCATCAGAGAGATCTTGATAGCTATTCTAATCTTATGGATTTGCTTAAACATAATTGCATACTGCATGTGTGATATTGTACACCTAAATAAATATGTGTGACATCACTGTGAGCTGCTACGGGATATGCTGAGGGAGAGCTTATATTTGATAACCTAAAAAACCCATCCAATTTCAATACTCAAGTTTTTCTTTCATAGCCGTCCCCGCAATTTCTCAAAGGTTACTATTATAGCCTTCGAGAAATTGTCTATGTTTGTTGTGTGTGTATGAGTGATCTTAAGTATTTAGTCCTGCCTGCCTAGGATGAATTAGGACATTTAAAAACATTTAATACATTTTAACCACTCTGAGGAGCAGATTACATCTATAAAACTACCAAACCATTTGCTTTATGTGTTCATTTGAAAGTATTTATACCCTCCCTCTAATTTATATGAAGTGACATAAAACACCTTTTTCCTTACTATATTGGAGAGAGGGGAGGGAGGGAGAGGAGGGAGAGAGGGGGAGAGAGAGATACATGAGATAATAAAACCACCATCACAACACAAGGACTATCAAATGAATACATTTTACATTATGTTCATGTTATGTATAAATTATTTTGGAGTATACAACTTGAGTCTCTAGAGCCACAAGAAGACCCCAAAAACCTTGGCTACAGTCTGGAGTGTCTCAAAAACTGCTGCCAATTATAATTTGTAATGAGTCAGTAAGGGCCGAAGATTAGATACATGTTAATTTTAATTGAGTTAATTGTAATTTTAATTAGATTTACATTCAATCAAACTCAGTTTTTGTCCTATCTCTATCTCTTTGTTCTGGCCCCATAGATTCGTGTGTGTGTGTCCCCAGAATACTACTTAAAACTCAAGAATGGCTTTTAGGACCTTTGCTCATTATTGAGTAGAGCTGGTGTTTTTTGCCAATTCTTGAGTTAACGAATAAGGACCATGCAATAATAGAATATAAGAGATGGAAGAAATCTTGGAAATTAGGTAATCATCTTCTTACCCAGAGAGGAATCCATTCTCTATTTTCCCATAGATGCCCATGTTAACCCTGTTTAAGCACTTTCTGAAAAGAAGAGTCCACATATGGTGATGTAATCTCTTTTATTGTTGAACTCCTCTTATTATTAAGAAATTCACCAAATTGAACTCTACTTTCCTCATGGTTTGAAATCTACGTCAAGTTTCCTGGGTCAATAGGGAATAAATCTAATGCATATTTCATTATTCCACCTTACAGTCTTCTTATCTCCACGATAAAAATACCCAATAACTCCAACCATTCCTCGTAATGTTTTCCTCTTGGTCTTGGATGCTCTCCTTTGGACATGGTTCAGCTTGTCATTCATCTTGCAAAAACATGATTGGTAACCATATTTCCCAACCCATCATACAAATCACTTATAAACAGAATGATTTATACGACCTAGAATGGATTTCTGCTATGTTCCACTTGATACTTCCTGATTGACCTGGAGCCATTCATACACATTTGTTGGGCACAGTTGTCCAACCAGTTCTGTACCCAATTAATTGTAACAAAATATTACATTCTTCCATCTTGTCTGTTAGGTTTCCTTGGATGGCTGGCACCAAATGTGCTGGTCCCATTGCTAATCCTTAGCCTCCATCCATTGCTTTGTTTTAAGTAATCACAGTTCTTCCATGTTAAAGGAGACAAATCCTAAGAGATTTTGTACACAGGTAGACCTTGCTTAAAGACTGTCCATTCAAAGTTACGATAGTATTGAAAAAGTAACTTTAAGATAGGTCCTCACATTAACGACCATTGCAGCATCTCCGCAGCCACGCAATCACCATTTACATGCTTCACAGTTGAATTCTGACAGGCAGAGTGAATAGAGAATAGGGATGAGAAAAAAAATTGGAATTTTGTTACTATATACAGTATTCGTGATGGTGAACCTATGGTATACGTGGCACAGGTGGCACGCAGAGCCCTCTCTGCGGGCATGCCAGATGTTATCCCCATGAGGGTTGGAAATTCTGCCCTGTGTTTGATGAGGGGTGAATCGTGGTTTTCCTTGGAGTATACCTTATGATTAACTAAAATAAACCCGAGGTAGATCCTAAGAAAACACATTTTTATTGTAAAATAAATAACAAACAAACTTACTGGCTAATAACGACATTCTGGTAAAGTTCCTAGCCTACCTCCTCGTGGCAGGCAAACCAGAAAGAGAAAGGAAGAAGGCGGGGCTTAGCAGTGAGAAGACAGAGTTTCAGGCTATTCCTGAAATTCCCCTATTCCGAAGGAAATTGGACGGTTCGTTTCGGACCCAAGCTGTCCCGGAGAGACAGTGAAAGGTTGGAGGAGATCCAGTGACCTCAGAGACGTTTGCAAAGTCTCTGGGGGTCTTGGAATTTAACCTCCTTTGCCAGTTCCTTCTGGATTAGCTGTAAGCTAACCGAAACTGCAGGTTGCCCCTAAGAATGGTGTGAGTGTTTTCAACTGGTAAGCTGATTTTATTACTCAAAGACCACGGTCCGCATAAAAATTTAAGCTAATTGAAACCAAAGAACAAAACAGAAAGAGAAAGAGAAAGGCAAAAGGGAGATGTGTAGTAGGCTTACAGAGAAGAATCAGCCTACCGTATGTCTTAGAATATAAGCACAGCTGGCAAAACAAAAACAAAAAACATCGTGACAATCCTTACTTTGATTAAGAACATAAATACTTTTGTTTCTACATGGAGACCGCTTCTGAACTTCGTGCTCTATGTGGAAATGAATGAAACGCTGACTTTGGGTTTTACAGATCTTTATAGAAATGGCTTGTTCACACTATTATGGAATAGCAAAAAGTTGTGATTTGATGTTAATGCCTTATTTTACTGTAACAGAGAGAGTCGGGAGTCCATTCTTTCTTATCTTTCCTCACTTCACTTCCCTCTTTTCTCTCCCTCCTTACTTGCTCGTCTATTTACTTTTGTATTTTATAATAGTCTATAATTCAATTTTAAAAAATGGTTAAAAAAAATAGAGAATATGGCAGTAAAATCACAAGTCACAGTCATGTGATGTCTTGCTTAACAGTAGTCTTGTAACAATCAGGTAATATTTTGCTTATTGACTGTGTTGCTTAGCGATGGAGTTCTGTGTCCTGATTGTGGTCATTAAGTGAGGACTAGTGCCTTGAAACTCTCCTTGGATGGTGCCAGAATAAAGTTATAAGTATGGTTTTAAACTCAATACCTTTAAGAACAACTCAGGATTATTTGACTCATGAGATTGGGAAGAAATGAAGGCACTTTCATGGGAATATTGGAGAGGCGAGGAAGCAGTTAGGTAGAGGTGGGGAAGAACTCTGCACTAATCCGCATAGCTCTACCCTAGTCCATATCTCAAAAAAGCTTCAGAGCATCCTTCTTTTGTTGATATCTCCCTAGAAACTGTGGCATTGCTTAGAAAGACAATATGGTACCCAGAGGAGACAAACAGCTGCCCTTTACAGGTTCTCCCCACAAAGTGATAGCCACATTTCTCTGAGCACAACCCAAAAACAGACTAAAAATCTCAATGTCTAAATAACTTAACTGCACAGAAACACTGAATCTTGGGCCTTCCTCCCTTGTTCTGACCAGTGACGTGTGGTGAGCTTTATGGCTGGTGAGGCAGCAATTTTTTTAGACTTGTGGACTTCAACTCCCAGAATTCCACAACCAGGCATGCTCAGTTCCGATTTAAAGCAACAGCATTTGTTTTTCTCCTTTGCTAAATAAGTTTCTTTCTTCTTTTCTTTTTCTTCTCCCTTCCCCTCCTTCCTCCCCTCTCCCTCCCTCCCCCCTCTCTCAAACACACACCCCCCACACACAAAGTTGCACCAGGATTCAGAAAAATTAGGTTTTCCTCCTCAGCCCACGTTAGCAATACCACTAGCAGCATTTTGGCTGGCAGGTGTAAGTAGAAGTGGAAATTCATTCTACTCAAAACATTGTTTTTGCTTATGATTGGATAATTAAAATTTCAGAAGATCCAAAGGCATAGTATTAGAGTGTTACATAGTGCATAAACTAAAGAACTGTCTCAATATGCTCCCTCCCCCTCTCTCAAACACACACACACACACACACACACACACACACACACACACACACACACAAAGTTGCACCAGGAGGATGAAGTTTGAGTTCATCCCCCTCCCTCTGACCCA
>NC_045545.1:10728701-10748701 GCF_009769535.1 Thamnophis elegans | reverse complement strand
TTGCAATATTTTCAGGGAGGGCTTATTTTGGGGGGAGGGTTTATTTTTAGCACAACAGCTCAAAAGCCCAATTGGGCTTATTATCTGGGGAGGGCTTATTTTTGGGGGAAACAGTGTAATTAAAATACAGGGGGTGGGAACAGGGGTGAGATTCTACTGTCTACTGGACCCATTTGGGCAAACTTGTAAGTCCGTTGATCAGCTGGGAGGGAGCCGGTTCACCCCGACAATCAGGGTGCTCCACTCATCCACCCCCGGGCTTTCCTTTCCTTTATCTTCTCAGTTGATTGGCGGGGCAGAATGGATTGCCACGCCTCAGCTGTGCTACTCCCAAGTGGTAACACAGAAGTTTAGTATTTGTAAAACTGTGCGCGCGCAATCACCCAACCGGTTGTTAAACCGGCAGCATCCCACCACTGGCTTTCAAAGTGCTAACCAGCCCTGTGGCTGCATGCTGCTATGTGAGCCCCAAACGAGGCTGCACAAACATGTTTTTACACCTTTCTGGAAAACTAGCCTCACTTTAGGGAGAGGGAATGGAGAGTGTTTCACAGTGCAGGGGCAAAGGCAGGGAAAAGTTTGGACCCTGCCAATTGGAATTTTGTCTGTAATCTTCAACGTATTTTTTTCCCTCTATCTGAGAGACTGCCTCCTGCCACATACCTCCCAACGACCAACAAGATCACACAGGTTGGGCCTCCTCCAGGTGCCGTCGGCCGGACAATGCCGGTTGGCGGCCCCTCGGGGGAGGGCCTTCTCTGTAGCTGCGCCAGCCCTGTGGAACGATCTACCCGTAGAGATCCGGACCCTTCCCACTCTCCTGGCCTTCCGAAAAGCCACCAAAACCTGGCTGTTCTGGCAGGCCTGGGGCTGTTGATTAAATGTCCAGCCCCACCTAGACAGAATGGATGGTGTGTAATTTTAATAACTGTATTTTTATTCTTAAATTTTAAAATGTTTTTTTATCTTGTTTCTGTAAGCCGCCCAGAGTCCTACAGAGTCCTACAGGATAATAAAATACAAATTTTATTAAATTTCAAAAAAATTTCAAAAACTTCCCTTCTTGATCGAGTAGGATGGGCTGATGTAATTGCATGAATTCCGCCCACCCCCACCCCCCAAATCCAAGCAGTTTCTATAACGAAGTGTTTCCAAGTCACACTCTCCCCCTCTCTGACCTGCTTTAAATGCCACTAAAGTCATAAGGGAGGATGCTTCATTCAGCTTGGGTAGAAACTGAACTGGTGATCCCGGGAAGATTGTAAGGATCGGATGGAGTGTGAGCTTCTAGTAGGGATAGGAAAACACAAGATGAAAAAAAAGTTAATGGGTTGTAATGGCTGTAATTGAATCAACTGCAAGATAATTAGAGGATAAACAGCTCTTTGTACGGTAACCATATTTTTTTTTCAAGGATTTAAAAAAAAAAGAACAAAATGTTGCCTTTTTAAGGAGCCAAGGTGGCGCAGTGGTTAAATGCAGCACTGCAGGCTACTGCTAGATCAGCAGGTCAGCGGTTCAAATCTCACCGGCTCAGGGTTGACTCAGCCTTCCATCCTTCCGAGGTGGGTAAAATGAGGACCCGGATTGTTGTTGGGGGCAATATGCTGACTCTCTGTAAACCGCTTAGAGAGGCCTGAAAGGCCTATGAAGCGGTATATAAGTCTACTGCTATTGCTATATAAGTCTACTGCTATTTTCTATTTTTGTGGAAATTTATACAATTTATACAAGCACGCTTTTTTATCTTTGCGGTCTGGATGGTAGCGGAACACCTAGGAGGGGTGGTATAGTAGAAGGAATGGCAGAATCAAGGAGGGAGTGAAAAGGGGGATCAGCCTAGAATCCCTACAAAGTCACAAGCAAACTATATCCAACTCACCCCACCCCTAGAGTGCCTTTGACACCAGTGGTTTGCTTGCCGATATTTTTACTACCAGTTCGGGCATGCTCCCGCGTGTGCTCGCACACTCGCGCAACGCTTCCATGCATGCGCAGAAGTGTCCAGGTGGGCGGGCGGAGCCTCCCGCCACCACTACTACTGGTTTGCCTGGCTGAACCGGGAGCAACCCAACTCTGTTTGACTCTTACTCTAACCAGGTGCTGAGTGTTAGTTGAGAAGATTCCTGTGCAATGGCTTTTAGGAATAAGTAAAGCTTAGCTGATTTATTCACTTTTGGTTTTTTATGCCTGACAGATGGTCATGATCATGCAATGGTCATGATCATTCACACCTTTTTTAGGCATGTTGCCTATGTTAAAAAAAAAAAAAAGAGGCTGGGTTTCAGCCATGCAGTTCTGGCCCCCAACTTTACTTTAAAAAAAACAACATTTATCGATTATCTCCCATAGACCAATTAGATCTCACAGGTTAGGTCTCCTCCGGATTCCATCTGTCAGCCAATGTCGCCTGGCGACTCCCCGGGGGAGAGCTTTCTCTGTTGCAGCTCCAGCCCTCTGGAATGACCTCCCCGTGGAGATCCGGACCCTTACTATCCTCCCGGCCTTCCACAAAGCCACCAAGTCCTGGCTGCTCCAGCAGGCCGGGGGGCTTGTGAAACATCCAGCCCCGCGGAAACTGTGAATGTTGCGTCTTTTTTAAAGTGTTGTCTTTGTCTATTTATCCCCTTTCCCTTGTCTATTGTGAGCCGCCCGGAGTCCTCCGGGACGTGGGCGGCATACAAGACAAATAAATGAAATGAAACAACCCCTTTTTATTACCTTTTTTAAGGACATCTCTGCCCAGGTGTACATGCATTTGGTGTGAAACAGATGGGAATAAGCCTCCCACCACTGAACAGAACTCAACTGCCACTCAAGTCACAGTTGTGGTTCATAGTGAGGAGCAAAAGGAAAATTTGCAGCACAGTTTGAATACTATCAGAAATGGGAGATCCGTGGCTTATTGTACTGAGCTCCTATGATTAAAGTCAATCCATTTCCAGTTATTATCTGTTTTTCCCTTACAGGGCAAAACCTGCAAATGTCTTAACGTTTAGTTCAATCTTCTTTGATGCTTTCTCAAGGTCTGCAGCGTTTTTGAACACACAAAAAGAAGAGAGGAGGAAAACTTAGTTATCCCAGAGATTTGTCTAATCTTGTTCCAGAAGCCAAAATCTTGCTTCTGCTAACTAAGGTTTAGCATCTACATTCTCTATCAGCATCCCAGTAATTCATGTAATGAGCTTATTTATGAGTCATAGACAAGAGCTTGCTTGGTTAACAAGTCGGTCTTCTTTCTCTTCTTCTTGTTCTTTTTTTTTTTTTCCACTGCAAACTTCTCCAAATGAATTTATGACTGCATGGAAAAAAGCAAAAGGTAACTTGTTTCTAAACGCTTACATCAATGATGTGGTGACGTGCTAACATCATCCAATTTTCACGAACTCTAAAACCCAAATCGGGAACTTCATGACTAAGACAAGGACTTTATCCAGGAACATCTATACTAGTATATAGCTGTAATTTCTGATCCGTTGACCATACTACCAGTAGTTAGGACTGAGTTTGACGTCCAAAACAGTTGAAGTGCCAATGTCATCTGTCATCTCTTTAGGGTATGTGGGAGCATTCAACTACATAGACAAGAACAGGAAGTTTTCTTAGCAAGATTTTTTTGGGAAGTGGTTTGTCATTGCCTTCTTACCTAGAGTTGGGACAGTAACTGGCCCAAAGCCCCCCATATGGCTTCAAGGCTAAGGTGGGACTATTTCATTTCATTTATTACTTTATTTTATTACTTTATTTTATTACTTTATTTTATTATTTTATTTTATTACTTTTATTTATTACTTTTATTTTATTACTTTATTTTATTATTTTATTTTATTACTTTATTTTATTATTTTATTTTATTATTTTTATTTTATTAATTATTTTATGTTATTATTTTATTTTATTATTTTGTTTTATTTTATTATATTATATTATTTTATTTTATTATATTGTTTTATTGTTTTATTGTTTTATTGTTTTATTGTTTTATTGTTTTATTTTTTATTTATTTTATTTATTTATTTATTTATTTATTTTATTTTATTTATTTATTTTATTTATTTTATTTATTTTAGTTATTTTAGTTATTTTAGTTATTATTTTAGTTATTATTTTAGTTATTATTTATTTTATTTATTTTATTATTTTATTATAATAAAATTTATAGGCCGCCCATCCCGAAGGACTCGGACGGCTTACAAAAAGAAGAGGAAAAGGAAATAATAAAAAATTAAAAAGACAGATTTAAAATCACAACACATGCATTCATTCTGATCGGGGCTGGACCTCAACAGTGAGGTCAACAGCCCCAGGCCTGCCGGAATAGCCAGGTTTTAACAGCTTTTTATTATTTTATTATTTTATTATTTTATTATTTTATTATTTTATTTATTATTATTTTATTATTTTATTATTTTATTATTTTATTATTTTATTATTTTATTATTTATTATTTTATTATTTTATTATTTTATTATTTTATTATTTTATTTATTATTTTATTTATTATTTTATTATTATTTTATTATTATTTTATTATTATTTATTTTATTTATATTTAGTTTGTCACTCATGTACAAAATAACAGGAAAAAGAATAAACATAAATAAGAACACAGGAAATGGGGACAAATAAATGGGGGCAGTAGGACAGGGACGTTAGGCACGCTGGTGCCCTTATGCAAGCCCCTACTGATGCCTTAGGAATGGGGTGAGGTCAACAGTAGACAGTTTAAGGTTAAAGTTATGGGGGTTTGATGATGTAAGAACTGATTCTATCCCTCTGTTTCTGCAGCCTAGAACTGTGTTGGCTTTTTTGGCAGCTGCTGCACACTGCTGGTTCATATTTAAATGGTTGTGCACTAGGACTCCAAGATCCCTCTCACAGTTACTACTATTGAGCAAGGTACCACCTAGACTGTGCCTGTGCATTTCGTTTTACTTGCCTAAATGTAGAACCTTACTTTTTTCACAACTGAATTTCATTTTGTTAGATAGTGCCCAATGTTCAAGTTGTCAAGATCCATCTGTATCTTTAGCCTATCTTCTGGAGTGTTGGCTCTTCCTGCCAGCTTGGTGTCATCTGCAAATTTGATGAGTTCCCCATTTATCCCCTCACCCAAATCATTGATGAAGATGTTGAAGAGTACTGGGCCTAAAACAGAGTCTTGGGGTACTCCACTGCATACTTCCCTCCATGTAGATGCAGTTCCATGAGGACTACATGTTGAGTGCGGTTGGTCAGCCGGTTACAGATTATTCTCTATCCTGCTTACCTCCCCTTGTTCTAATCTAATGAGGTATTTGAGAAACTATATACTGAGGTGTTAGAGAGGGTTCAAGATTCAGCAGAATACAGATGAACCTTACTGAATCCCAGGGACATATGCAGAAAAATCTCTAGTCAGGTGGTATCAAGTGAATAACAAATGGAACTATAATTCAGGAGCAAGCTTCTGATGCTTGCCCTCTGTGACTTGAGAACCGAGGAATAAACATTGGATGTTAGGAAATATTTCAGGGATACACTTACTAACTTTAGATTCCCAGTAAAGTCACTAACAATGCAGGATGTTAGACTGTATGATTCTAGGCTACTTAGCTCCTCTCATTTGGTTTAGTATTAATATTAGGTGTTTAGCCATCTGTGCTTCTGAAGATTCGTCTCATCATTGCCAATGCAAGAGAGCTTTCCGAATTCCATACATACCATAGATAAGAGCTGGCTAACACAACAGAAGAGAGACCCATTTTTGTGACTGTGAAACAGAGTACCTTAGCTAAATAAATACATGCATTCTATAATGTATATTTCCCATCTCTTCCCATGGATTTCTTTTTTTTATTAAAAAATGGTTTTGATCTACTCAGCTCAAATAGAATGGGATGCCCCTGATTTGGCAGAAGAACAGTTATTTAAAAATGGCGGGTGATGCTTTGAATTGCAAAAAAATCCCACCTACAGTACTTAAAAATGCCCAGGACCTCATTGCCTTCAAGACTCATGGGAGAAGTAGCAAAAAGATGACAAAGCCCTAAGCACGCTCAAAGATATTAATTTGTAGTATTGATTGATTGATTATCCATTTATTCATTAGTTGATTCCACAAATATAGGGAATAGTTCATGAATGACAGAAACTTGGTCAATCAAGATGATAAACTTGTGATTTTCTTTCAGCAACAGTTTCGATCTTTGAAATGTCTCAAACTGAGCCCTTTACTTCAATGCTCTTCAACTGGCGACTTTAAGATGGCGGACTTCAATTCCAAAATTCCCCCAGCCAGTAAGCTGGCTAAGGGAATTCTTGGAGCTGAAGTCCACCCATCTTAAACTTCAAGAAACATTGCTTTACTGTGTCGTTTATTTGGTTTTCTTTATGTGTTTGTTTTTTCCAGCAGTGTGAAGATAGTCATCTTTTGAACTTCTCAACTGGAGTAGTTGTCCCAGCTCTAATTAAATGTGCATCGAATGGTAGCCTGTGGGGCAGAAATTCAATTACCTACATATGGAATTGGAACCTGCTTTGTTAAAAAATGGCATTTCCCCCCACATTTCATATAGAAAGGCCAGGATCTTTTTAACTCAATAACTGATGGCTGTGAAAAATAGAACTCCCAACACACATGCACACATAAGCACGCCTGCACACACACGCACACACACACACACACACACACACACACGGAGAGACAGAGAGACAGACCCAGAGACAGAGAGAGACAGAATGAGAGACTGGAGCTCAAATTCAGACACCTTATTAAAACTTTATAAAGTGTGCACAGAAACAGAAAGCGCATACACAAACACACACTCACACATACACACACACCTCTGTATCTTCTCTGTGAAACTTCCTACTAATTAGGCCCTCCATATTTGCCTAGGGAAAAAATGGGAAATGTATGCACCGGTTTAAAACAAACTCAGAATATGTAACTGATGCCCCTGTAAGAATAAGGAAAACCAGATTGTGTAACTGATACATTTATCCTGTTATCCTGAGAATGGGCTCTGCCACATAGAATTTAATACTAAGTAGGACTGAACCAAATAAACACAGCAATTTCATGAATATTTTGATACTTAGATTGGATGAGTAGGTGGATGGTTTAAAACATTCCATTGTGATGCCTGTGAAATGAGGGTCTATTCCTTTATATACCCATTTCATTATCCCTGAAATTTATATATATAATACCAGAAGATTGTGAGTTCTGACCCTGCCTTAGACATGAAACCATCTGGGTGACTTGTGGCCAGTCACTCTCTCCCAGAACAACCAGTGGTGGGATCCTGCTGGTTTAACAACCAGTTTGGTAATTGCATGTTTCATGAGTGTGCTCCACGCGCATGTGCAGTTTAAAGAAAACTTACCTTCACATTACTTCTAGGCAGCAACACAGCTGAGGTGCGGCAACCCACTCTGTTGCATGAATCAGTAGAGAGGATATAGGTAAGTGTTGGGGCTCAGCAGGAACCATGGAGCTGCCACCAGACTCCGACAACGAGGGTCCCTATGAGTCGGCTCTGGAGGATGTGGAGAACCCTGGACAGGGTTCCGACTCCGAGCAGGGCGCAGAGAGGCTGGTTGGCCACCAGGAGGCGCCTGAGCCTTTGACCAGTGGGGAGGAGACAAAGGAGTGTGATCCGGACGTCAGCAGTGGGGAGGAGCCAAGGGAGTTGTTCTAGATGCCTGGCACTGGAGAGCTAATAGGCGTAAGGTTCAAGGTTCAAGATTCAAGGTTCAAGGTTCAAGGTTCAAGGTTTATTAAACTTGTATGCCGCCCTATTCCTGGAGGGACACAGGGCGGCTAACAAACCAAGGGGAGGGAATAATACAAACAATTACGCAATTACAGGAGGTAATTGCACTCAGCTGGTGGTCATTAGGCTCATCTCCAGATTATAAAAGGACCTGCTTGTGCACATGCCCTTTTGCAGAAGTCAATGCAGGAATGAATGTTGGAGAACATGATTGTGAGCTTGGCAGACTAGATTGCTGCCATGGCTTATCAGTGCTGGATTGCTGCCCAAGCTTGCCTGTGCCGGTTTGCTGCCAAGGACTGGTCTGTCGTTAATTAAATGCTGTAACTTATCTTTGGCTCGGAGTGTGTGTTGGTGTGGGACAAGGGGGGTCAGAACAGGTAAGTAAAATGCAGGGGCGCACGGGTGGGCCCCAGCTGATCATTGGAGCGAATTGGTTCGCTCCCAACTGATTGTCTAAGCTACCGGTTCGCCCAAAAAGGTCCAAAACAACTAAACCCCACCCCTGAGACCAACCCACCTCACAGCATTTTTATGGTGAAGATAAAAAGAGCAAGAAGGAGCATTATGTAAGTTTGCCACGCTGAGTTACTAAAAAGTAGCAAAGGCAAGATAAAATAATAATAATAATAATAATAATAATAATAATAATAATAACAACAACTCTGCCGTTGCCGGTCCCAAGCCCGGATGAGAAAGGAGGAGGGTTGGAGTCAGGTTGGCATCTGGTCCCGTAAAAAAAACCCCGCCAACCCATACAATATGGTGAAAAAACAAATAAGAATTCCATACCGCATCGGTCGTCGCGCGGGGTTAACAAGGGCCGCGGGGATGTTGGGGTCCCTGGACATCCGTCGACAAGTGGGCTACAAGTGGACCAGCCAACAAAACGACAAAATATAGTGCAGATGAAACCGTGCCACAATGGCCTGTACTACAACTCAGAGCCAGGAAAAAGAGGCTATTTAAAGCGAATGTATGAATTATGGAAACAACAATATCCAGATTCAAATGTTAGTGAACAACGACTAGCAGATCAAAGGCGATTTATTATACGGAATAAAGTGTTTAGTGAAGTTTGAACATGAGGAAATTCAGGCAAATTGCAAAACCCAAAAAACAATATCACAAGCGGAAATAACTGATATTCAAGACACAACTAAAGACATTATAGTAGAACTCCCAGAAGAAGCTCTCGGGGAGGAAATACATCACCACCACTAGAACCAGTATCACTGAACCAACTGATGAACTAACTCAAAAACAAAAAGAATTGAAGGATAAGATCATGGAGCATTTTCTGCTTAATGAGGAAAGGCAACGTTTACCATCACTAAAAACTGTGCCTAAGAAAATTTTGGCCCCTATCATGAAAATGGTTAATGCAGTGTTTTCAACAATTGAACCGGGATCCATCTTGGAAACAAAACCAGTTAATGTACAGCGCAGCTGTAATAGTCACTAATGAATAGGCATTAAAATTAAAGTACCTAGTCATACAACAGAAAAGCATCAAAGCCAAAGTGGAAAATCGTTTAGAACAAAAAATCAAAAAATTAAGGGCAGATGCTAGTAACTTAAAGAACATGCATGAGCAACGGCTTAAAAACAACAAAATCATAGATCGGCTAATCAGTACGATATAGATTGGATACAAGAAACATCAATGAAGCTGTAGAGATTGTAAAACAGCAATAACAGCAACAGCTAGAAAAATTGAAAGATATGAGGCACGAATCATCCAATATAAACAACAATCAGCAATTTCGATCAGACCATCGGCGTTTTATCAAAGTCTTAATGTAAATGGTGACACCAAAAGTGAAAAACCAGAAAAACAGGCACAGTTGAATTCTGGAAAGGAATTGTGGGAAAATGCAAAGGACTACAACAAGGAAGCAAAGTGGATACATGACTTTGAGAAAAGCATTGGCAACAAGCAAATGCAAGTATTAGAAATAACAACTGAGATGGTCAAAAATCGAGTTAAAAGGTAAAGAATTGGACATCACCTGGATAAGGACCATTACATGGTTTCTGGCTCAAATATTGACCAGTTTACATGCAATATTGGCCAGGCAACTGAATGAAATTTTACCAAAAGGGCCAAATTGATGAATGGTTGACAACTGGAAAAACATACTTGATTCACGAAAGATGCGCTAAAGGAACAAACACCTGAAAACTACAGACCAATAACATGCTTGCCAACAACCTTCATAATTACTCACAGGCATTATTGCAGATAACATGATGGATTATTTGGAAACAAACAACATCTTGCCAGTAGAGCAAAAAGGCAACAAAAGAAGGAGCAGGGGCACCAAAGATCAGCTTCTAATTGATAAAATGATATTAGAAATTGTAAGAACAGAAAAAACGAACTTGATATGGTCTGGATTGATTACAAAAAGGGCATTTGACTCACTGCCACATAGTTGGATCATAAAATGCTTAGAAACAACTGGTATTAGCAAAATATACATCCTTTACTGAAAAGGCGATGAAACAATGGAGAACTGAGTTGGCAGTAGGGAATGAGATCTACGGAATAGTTAATATCAGCGAGGAATTTTCCAGGGTGATTCACTTTCACCTCTTCTCTTCATCATCGCAATGATCCCACTATCAGTAATCTTAAAAAAAATGAAATTAGGCTACCAAACAGCCAAAGAAGCTGAAAAAAATTCACATTTACTATATATGGATGATTTGAAACTCTATGGAAAGTCAGAAATAGAAATCCAATCATTGACAAACACAGTCCGAGTATTCAGCACCGATATTTCAATGCAGTTTGGCATGGAAAAATGCGCCCACTGTATCCATAAAAAGGGGCAAATCACTGCATGTGAGGGAATTGAAATGCCCAATGGCCAATTAATAAATGCAAAGAAAATGAAGCCTACAAATACTTAGGCATTCTGCAGTTGGATAACATCAAGCATGGAGAAGTAAAAACTATTGTCAGGCGAGAGTACACCAACAGAGTTAGGAAATTTTGAATCTAAATTGAATGGTGGAATACAATCAAGGCCATAAATACCCTGGGCAATACCAGTATAAGATACACAGCTGGTATAGTTAACTGGACACAAGCTGATTTTGGACCTTTTGGACCGAAAAACCAGGAAACTAATGACAATGCACTACAGTTTACATCCACGTGGTGATATGATAGACTGTACCTGCCCCGAAAATCAGGTGGCAGAAGATATTACAAGTGAAGCAAACAGTGAAGAAGAAAAACATGCACTGGCTGATATTTAAAGAAAGTCAAGAACGTCTATTAATCGAAGTAAAGAACAAAAATCTACTGAAGGCCCAACAGACGAAACAAGAATACAGAAAAGATGTGATAAAATCAAGAATGGAGAGTTGGCAGAACAAAGCACTGCATGGCCAATTTCTGGAAAAAAATAAAAGATAAAGTGGACAGTGAACAAACTTGGTTATGGTTAACAACAGGTTCATAAAGAAAAGAAACAGGAGTCACTAATCCTGGCTGCGCAAGAACAAGCTATCCGCACAAATGCCATTAAGGCCAAAATCGAAAAATCCTCTGATGATGCCAAATGCAGACTTTGCAAAGAAGCTGATGAAAGTGTTGATCCCATACTCAGCTGCTGTAAAAAATCGCGCAGACTGATTATAATTGTGGCACAATTCAGTAGCACAAATGATCCATTGGAATTTGTGCAAAAATTATAATATTAAAACAGCAACAAACTGGTGGGACACATCAGCCTGAAAAAGTCACCGAAAATCAGATGGTCAAGATCTTGTGGGATTTCCGTATACAAACCGACAAAATACTGGCGCATAATACACCTGACATCACACTGGTTGAGAAAAATAAGGTCACAATCATAGACATCGCAATACCAGGTGATAGCAGGGTCGCCGAGAAGGAACATGAAAAAATCACAAGATACCAGGACTTAAAAATCGAAATTCAACGACTATGGCACAAACCAGCAGTGGTAATTCCAGTGGTAATTGGCACACTGGGTGCTATTCCAAAAGCACTGGAATTACATTTAAAACAGTTAAAAATTGACAAAATCACCAGTCAAATGCAAAAAGCCGCACTGCTTGGATCTGCACGCATATTAAGAAAATACGTTACGACGTCCTAGGCCCCTGGGTGGGGCCCGACTAGTAACCAATGCCAAATCCGGTGAAACAACTGGCCGCTGTGATACAATTGTATAATAATAATGTAAATAAATAAATGAATCTAAAATGTGATCTCTAGTTGGCCAAGATTGTTGACAGGACTCAACTGGTAGGAACCCACCTCTGTTGCAGAGTCTTCATTATGAAAGTCACTCATCAGCCTTTCCCAGCAACTGATAACTCAAGGAAAAACGTCTGCTTATTTGTGCATGAAAACACACACACACCGGGAGAATATTGGATGAATGATAAAAATCAGTAGCAGTTTATGAATCACTATCCTGAGTAGGAGTTTGCTATTTCCATTGACCCTCCTAACACCTTACTGTACACTTTTTACAGATGGTTACTATTCTTGCCATGCCAAAGAGACTCACAGCACGGGATGTTTCAGTTAGTTTATATTAGGTGGTTGTGTTTTAAGTACCATGTGTATTTTTCCTCCTCTTTTCGACAATAGGTTAGATCTAGCGTAAACATTCCTGGGCAGTAGAGCCAAAGCAGACTGACTCCTCCGTTGAAATCTATATTAGCAATTAGTTACAGACAATCTGCTCAAGCATTTAATGCCAATATAAAGTTACAAAGGATTATGATGACCCCAATCAATCTTGCTTTGTAGAACAGCTAATGTATTGATAAAGAAAAGTTTGTTGGCTAAACAGGGAGCATTTTTTTTTCTACCATACTACTGAATTGTCAATAAAGCCTTGTTTTTTCTTCTAAATTTCAATCCAGTTAAATACCACATCTTGCCGATAAAGGCACGTAAGGATATTGTAGAGTTATAAAGATTTCAGCAGCGAGTTCACAGTAGAAACATGTTTCCTATCTTTGTAGTTGCGTGGAACATGTTCTTCCTATTCTGAACAGAAGAAATACTTCAGGTTTCAAAGTACTGAGATGTGGAGCCTTGACTAAGTCAATAAATTGTTCTGCTTCCCTTATTCAAGAGTTCTACATAGCTAATCAAACAGAAAATCGTATGTTGATGTCAAGGTGAACATCTCCAGAACATCCAAGTCTAAGCAAGAAGTTCAGCTAAGTGCCCTATAAGATTTCTTCAGGTGATAATTCAATGATTTTAATCAAACCAAGGGAATTTCTCTCTGGTTTCTCTCCCCAAGCAATGATGATCCATTTTCTCACTTCTTCTAATACTCTCACGTATCCATTCATACATATTCTTACAAAAAACACAGCTTTGTTTTAAATCTCAAGAGTTCACATTTCCCAGAAAATGCAGCTTTCTTCATGGAAACCCAGCTGCACTAAAATTGCAGTCATATCTCCCCACAGACAATCTTACCATTGGCTCATGGTTTTCTATCAAATATCTCCATTTGGAGAAGGCATTTTCAACTTACTCGCATTCCCTGCCAATCTATCGTATTATGCTTTGCGCTTTGTATTGTAATCAATATGTGATCTTTGTTTTCAAAGTGGCACTCTTAAATTTGGGGTCTTCTCATCTTTCTCATCTTCTCACTACCTTCTTACTACCTTCTCCTATTGGTATCTATGATTTATCATTTGCCATTGTATGTTATGATATTTATTGTAACTATGATATATGACCTATCACTTTGTTGTTTGTGTGTACACTGAGAATTTATGCACCAGAGACAAATTCCTTGTGTGTCCAATCATACTTTGCCAATAAAGAGCTCTATTCTATTCTATTCTATTCTATTCTATTCTATTCTATTCAGAGCTTAGCTGTTTCATGGCTAAATAAAGTTATTACTTATCTATGGATATATCATAATCTCTTGATAGTAGAAGATGCTTGCTTCTTTCTTCAAATAGAATTATGATGCCATAACATTTGATATTGTTACACTAAATATCAATCAGTCCGACAGCAAGCCTCATACGCAACTTTTCAGTCAATGTTACTGACATGCTGGAATATCGAAACTGAGCGCCGTGTATTTTGGATGGAAACAGCTGTTGAAAGAAATAAGGAATGAACAGAAGGGTTCACATTCCACACTACAGTTTTTTGGAACAGGAATGCTGTGATATATTTGCCCTCCTTGAAAATTGTAAAAATAGATATGACTGTCGATGTTGCCATGGCTGGTTACCTTTCAAGAGCTCAAAACTTCAGAGGCCCAATCACAAACCTGCAAACACTAGTGCAGTGTTTCTCAACCGTGGCAACTTTAAGACATCGGACTTCAACTCCCACAATTCCCCAGCCAG
The DNA here is from genome assembly GCF_009769535.1 of Thamnophis elegans. Lineage (NCBI taxonomy): Eukaryota > Metazoa > Chordata > Lepidosauria > Squamata > Natricidae > Thamnophis > Thamnophis elegans. Next base: position 10,734,554 of record NC_045545.1, on the reverse strand, counting down.
AATTCCCCTCATGCCTCAGGCATACAGTTGCCTGGTATGTAACAATGTGCTCTAAAAGTCTATAGTGATTTAAAGGCAGAGATGGGATTCAGCCGGTTTAGACCGATTCACACGAATGGGTTGTAAAAATTCTGCCCAGTTCTGCGAACCAGCTAATTCTACCACTGGCTGGCCCTGCCCCCACCTGTTTTTTGGCCATTTTGGGGTCATTTCAAGCTTTTTTTGCCCATTTTTCTCCCTTTTGGCCGTTTTGGATAGTAGTAGTAAATAAATAGAGAGGGAAATTGTACCTTATTGAGGCCTTTGAGGTGAGTGGCCAGAAGGTGGGGCTAGGTGTGACGAGTGATGTCAAGTTGGCCATGTCCACCCAGTCACATGGCCACAAGACACACCTTCCCAGCCAGTTATTAGGACAGAGAACTGGTTGTTAAATTATTTGAATCCCACCATTGTTTAAAGGGGCAGATAGCCAAGTCATTCATTCACTTACTAGAATGTAGTAAGCCAATTTTGCTTGTATTTAGAGACCTTCCTGCTCAACCTACATGTTGGGACACTTTTACAACTATTGGATGCAGCAACATAAAAGGGAAAATATTGCCCCACTCCAATGCCTGTTGCAATCTGGCTCATGAATAATTGGTTATTATAATTATATTAACTGTAGACTTTATGTTTGTGCCAACAATCACTTTTGACACTGATACTTGTATCCTCAAGGTGCATCTATCCCTGGGCTCCTTCAAGAAAGCTTAGGAACCCAGTCTCAAAACCACGAGTCCATCTATTCTAAAAAACAGCCTTACTGAAGTTCTATGGAGTTCTCCAGCCTCATTGGCTTCCAGGCACGAAGCCTGGCAGATTGTTTTTCAGATTAAGTCACATTAAAATGCCTAGACTTGAGCCCATAAGTCTTGAACTTGGCAGCTAAGAGGCTTAAAGCTAAATGCTGTTATTGATCTCTATCAAAAGGCAAGCCATATTAGCTAAGGAAGGTTTCTTAACCAGTAGCCTAGAAAAAGACTACAGAATTTCAGGAAACCTAGTAAAACGTTCAGGTCATTTAAGGGACTTAGTTACCAGGAGATGATTACTTGCAGCTCTTGCTTTCTTCTTTGCCAATGTTGCCTCTCATCCTCCTTTCTATGCGCCATGTTCTGGATGCCTAAGTCTATTAAGAATCCCATAACCATCTGGACAGATCTGCTTAGTATCCTTCTGAGGGAATGGCACCATTTATGTCAAGAATACCCATTCATTCCTGGGGCTAGGAAGTGCATACAACACCACAGTGTGTGGCTGAGTGAGAAGTGACTTGGTGTGTCTGTATCAAATGCAAACATGTTGGAACTATGGTTTCTATGTTGATGTGATACTATCATGCAAATTGCTATAAAATGTGCTAATCCCACAACCCATCCTTCGCGGAACACTTCTAGAAGCAACTGTGCAAATAGTTCAGCTAAGCAGTAATCAGAAATGTGGCTCCCCTATTCACACATCCATTGAGAATAGTATTGTATACACTTCCACAAAGCATAACAGGTCTGAAAACTGTGAGACAGATTTGTTCCCCACATCAGCTCATCTAAGTCTTAAATAATTGACCAATTTCTTACCAGATGCGTGCTACACAGCTAATTTGTTGAGCTTAAAATGACTGAACAGACCAAGAATCCAGATGTTAAGAGGCTGCAGCCTGGCATTTCATCCCTAAAAAATTGCTACTGATGTCCATAGCTGCAACTGTGGTGTAATAATATCCTTGCAAAGTTGGCATTTTTTTTTTCATACTGTAAGTTTTAGAATCTGGCCATTCTAATTACATTCAAAGCTGTGTGCATATTCGAAAGCACACAGATGCAATAAATGTATGTGGATTTGCCCAAGCGTATTTTTACAATGCTGGAGATAGGGTGTCTTTATGAAGGAATTTTACATCTCCCTCCCCCCCCCGCCACATAATACGTGGAACGGTCCTAAGAAAATGACACTCTGGCATGCCTTGGTATTTCTCCATTTACTAGAGAGGAGCCAAATTGCACATTCGGGGGATCTCTTGAATAATACAATCCTCTTGGGACTAAACCATTTCAGAGTCACATGGTTGAATGCGCTTCCTACTCATAAAATCTCTGCTACAGAAATCAGGCACATTGGGGAGAAGACTAGAGAACTTAAAGGCATTTTCCCTTTTGAGGACATAGTTACCGAATATTTTCTTCTTTCTACGTAGTAATGTTCTTCTGCCAACCTTCTTTATTTCTCCTTGTTTAAAAGAAACTAAAAGGACATGGTGGCTCAGTGACTAATTTGCTGAGCTTGTCAATCAGAAAGGTCAGCAGTTCGGCGGTTCAAATCCCTAGCACCGCGTAATGGAGTGAGCTCCCATTACTTGTCCCAGCTTCTGCCAACCTAGCAGTTCAAAAGCATGTAAAAATGCAAGCAGAAAAAATAGGAACCACCTTTGGTGGGAAGTAACATTCTGTGTGTTTGGTGTTTAGTCATGCCAGCCACATGACCACAGATGTCTTCAGACAGCGCTAGCTCTTCGTCTTTGAAACGTAGATGAGCACTGCCCCCTTGAGTTGGGAACGACTAGCATACATGTGCAAGGGGAACTTTTACCTGAATCAAAATTTGGGCCTGTAAATCAGCATTTATGACTCCTACAGTCATGTGATTCCCCTTCGTGACCTTCCCTTCCAGCTTCTGACAATTAAAGTCCATGGAGGAAGCTGGATCGGTTTTAACATTTGAACGATTCACTTAACAACTGCAGTATTCGCTTAAAACCCGTGGCCAAAAAATGTAAAATTGGACGTGGCTCACTTAACAACAGCCTTGCATAGCAATGAAAATTGTGGCACCAATTGTGGCATAAGCTGAGGACTACTTGTGCTCGCAATTTAAGGCACAATAGAAGACCAAAATAGTGAACAGAATAGAGCACTGATGGAACCAAAAATTGTAGAATGTTAAGTGGGTTTTGATCTGCTGATGAAATACTGGATCTATCAGCAACAACATAATCAGTTTCACAGGGATCCATGGATGTAATCTATGAGAGCTGTGAAGTCCATAGAAAGTTTCTATCTTAGAATTATTTCCCATTTCAAAAAGAAAAGTTCATCCAAACCAGGGGTGGGTTTCAACCGGTTCGCGGTGGTCCCCGCGAACCGGTTGGTCGGCGAACTTGGAAGTAAGTAACTTCCAGGAACGGCAAAGGGCCCACTCACCCGCCCGCGCTCCTTACCGGTCTTTGAAGGCTTCTGCGCTTCTGCGCTTCCACGCAGGCGCATGGCACATACAGCGCCTACGCAATTCTCCGCGAGCAGCTGGATGGCACATACAGCACCTGCGTGAGTCTCCGCGAGCAGCTGGAGCATCGCGCAGACGCTAAGACGCATGTGTGAACTGCGCGCGTGCACGAGGACACCGCCGGCCCTGTTGCAACCAAACCGGTTGGAACAGGATTAGCAACCCACCCCTGATCCAAACCCTTGGCCCTGTCAAAGCTGCATTACAGAATGGATCCAGGATCTAGCAGCTGTGAGGCAGAATTTAAAGCCCAAGTATATGACCCAAATACCCAGAACCAGAACTGATGATGCTTCAAGTTCTTGGTGATACATGTCAAAGGATGAGAAGTGAAACGTTTTCAAAGAAAAAACAAGAAAGTCCAGTTGCCTCCTGAAAAAGCACCTTTGGGACATCTAAAGATATTTTAATTCCAGTTCACAAGATGTTCTGGAAAAGGAAGCGATCAAATCTACTCAGAATAGTAGAGTCATTCATGACTTACCAATTCAGATGTTGTGCAGTTGTAAATCATTTAATTCTGGGCTCTATTATAAACAATACGAGGCAGATCTCATTCTGAATAAATAAAACTCCAAGGTGACTCTTGCTGCAGCCGAACTGTTTGCCGGGGCTGTTAAACAAAAGATACAACTTGTGTATTAATTAGGAAAGTGTGAATTATGTTTCTCAATACATTGTTAGCAATGTATCATGGTTGAATATTTTATGGTTATTGCTAACTAGGCTTGTGTAATATTATATTTTGCAGTGTTTTACATTTGGGTACTTTTGACTCTTAATGAACTTAGTAACAGATAAATCTTTTAACTACCCACTACTGTAATGGATTAAGCAACAGCTCATTACAGATCAATTTTGCAGTCAAGGATTATGGGATTTCCAGTATGGATTTAAAGTGTTTGATAGCCTATTCAGACTCCGTAGGACCTGACAATTTTGTCAAAACAATTAAATGAGCGGATGCCACAGGCTCCACCCCTTTTATTTGTGTATGATTGTTATTATCAGGGGTGGGTTCCTGCCAGTTCTGACCTCTTCTATAGAAGAGGTTCCATAAATCTACAGTGTCGTTTAGAACCAGTTCCAGCTCCCTCCCCTGCCCATCTGCACATCATCAAGATGAAGAGTGAGAGGACGAATTCTGGGAGTTGAAGTGCACAAGTCTTAAAGCTGTCAACTTTGAACACCCCTGGGGTTTTTTTGTAAAGAGTTAGGGGTGCAAGGGTCTTGTAACTTGACAGCTTTAAGACTTGCCTGCTTCAAATGCCAGAGTTTCTGAACCAACATTTTGGTTGCTAAGCAAGAGCGTTGTTAAGTGAGTTTCACCACATTTTACAAGTTGGCCATGCCCACCCAGTCACATGGCAGGCAAGCCACTCCCACCCAGTCACATGGCTGGCAAGTCACTCCCACCCAGTCACATGGACAGCAAGCCACTCCCACAAAGCAGGCCACACTTACAGAAGAAGTTCTAAAAAAATTGAAACCCACCACTGGTTACTATGCATATTTTTTTGGGGGGGGGGGCAAAACTTATAGTATGATATTCAGTTTATCGTTTGTTTCCCTTTACTCCTTTTATTTACCTTTTGGGAAAATAAGAAGAATTGTGTTAAATCAGGCCAAAAGTCCATTGCTCTGGGTCTATCAGATGTCCTTGGGATGTTTATCAGCAGGAAATGATTACACTTAGGGCTAGTCAAGAATATTGTCAAAAAAGGCAAGATCTCCACCAAAGCAGCATGACTGAAGCTCTATCTAAAGTTTATACATGTATGACATCCATTAAAAAAGGGACCCTCAGTCCACATTGAGACTTCTGTGCTTCTATAGCAGTGGTGGGTTTCAAAAATTGTTCGAACCTACTGTGTGAGTATGGCCTCCTTTGTGGGAGTGGCTTTCTGCCCATGTGACTGGATGGGAGTGGCTTGCCGCCCATGTGACCGGATATGAAGATGCCGATGACACTTGTCAGAACCACCTTAAATTACCTCACACACAACACTGGCATGCATAAGAATATGATGTAAACTTGTTTTTTTTAAAGGCATCTTTGATTTGCGTTAAAACAACTTCAACACACGCAATGTTCTGATTGCACCACAAAACAGTAGTCATCCTTCCCTTTCACAGAGGCACTGAGTTTTATAAATATGAGCATGATAGTGTAGAATAATCATATCCAAGGACCATAGTGGGTTTCAAAAAATTTTGGAACCTCTTCTGTAGGTGTGGCCTGCTTCCGGGTCCACTGGTGGAACCTCTAACCGGTTCGGTAGATTTGAGGAACCGGTTCTACCGAATAGGTGCGAACTGGTAGGAGCCCACCTCTGTTCTATAGGAATATTGTCTATATACTAGTTATCCCAGCGTGAGAGAATGGGCTGAAAATAACAGCTTGAAACTTAAGAAAGAAATGCAAACTTAGTCACTTAAGAATCAGTAATCAGGTACATAGATACTAAGAAGGTGATATCTAGTTTTATAATAGTACTTGTCAATTTGGGAGTGGTAATTACAAATCACAGC